>NC_133342.1:15771685-15871685 GCF_030506205.2 Paramisgurnus dabryanus | reverse complement strand
ATGCCAGCATACACTTAAGTGTACCATACCCTGTTACAGTCGTGAAAGATCACACTAGCCAAATAAACCATACTTACTGGTGTCAAATGAACTCTGGTACGGTAGGCATAGTGCAAGTTAAACTATATTATAATATTTAATTATAAAATAAAATTAAAAATTTGCTTCTTATCTAAATGGATGTACTTTTGATCACTAAATGTAAAAGGGACAGAAAAAAAATGAAAATACTTTGTTACTTTTGTTAGCAGTTCATCACTGATGAGAAGTTAACATTTTTAAGCTTCTTGACTTTTCATGTCATTTAAACATGCATAGCCTGAAGTATAAAAAAAGACAGACGCAATTGTCCTCAGAAATGTTCTGTTCCTATTTTTAATATACGTTTTACAAACTTACCACCGATGATCTGGAAAGCAGAGATGAAACAGCATCTTCCCACATTTCCCCTCAGGCTCATCTTAGCTATCATGGCCTTTGATGGTGGAATGATCTTCATACAGGAGTCCGGTCAGCCGCATCTCTTGGAGCATTAAAAAAAAACAACTAAAAACTCATCTAGTCTAAAAAATATTTGACAAATTGATACTGAGTGCAGACACACCTCTTCTATCTTAAATAAAAAAATAATAAAGAATAAAAATGACTAACTCTCTCTCTTAAAGTTTTTATGTAGCCTTATTTTTTGTGTTCAGCTAATAAAGTAAAGTAATGGCACGAAATAAGTATTTTTGATCTATAAAGGCTTACATTTTCGGCTTTTCACCCCTTTGGAATCAAAACCAAGCATCGTTATGAATCAGATAAGCAGAATCGAAATGGGAATCAGAATTAATAAATTTGAAATGATGCCAACCCTACTTATGGGCCACTTCGAACAATTCATGCCATTGAATGATGTGCTGATTTGCATGTCAATAAAAAGAAAAGTACTGTGTGACTGCGGCATGTCTTACATGACTATAATTCACATTTTTTTGGGTTAGAGTTGTTGCATATTACAAAATAGATTATGATCCACAAATAAATGTCGAATTCACAAATGCACAGAAAGTGATCTACAAATATATTAGATGTTGCACAACAATGAACAGAATTTACACAAATAATTTGGCAAAAAATTACAAATATATTTTAATACCATTTGTGTGTGGATTACTTGCTGTGCATTTGTGGATCGCTGCGCTCATTTGTAAAGTTATGAAACACTTGTAACAACAAGACGTGCTCACATATCCAGAAATAAGTGAACTCCACCTACGGTCTACTACAGCCAATTGGCGTAGCTTTCGCATTGCATTGACCAATGAGACACGTTCTAGCTTCAACCAATCACATTTTGCTTTACAATTACATTTAGAAGGAGGACCGAACAGAAGATTGTAAAATGCTTTGCGTACTGAAACAACAGGGATTGACTCCCACTTAGTAGTAATAACTAAGTTATAGTGTATAGATATACTAATTTGATAATAATAAATAGCGGTATCATAATGGGTGTTACACAATGAAAGTGGGTGTTACACTGAATTTGTCCATACACATTACAGTACTGTGAGCTCCATTACTTTTTTTTTAAAGAATATTTTCATTTGTAAATCAACTTTAATTTATTTGTGAATTCTACCGATTGCCATCTAACTAACTACTATACTTACAAAACACTTTTTTAATAATACCTCCACTAATCAGCCAATAAACTACCAACAGTGCAATGCATAAAAGCATGCATATAGGACAAATTTGTATACTACTTCTTTACTACTTCCTCACTTTATCTTTTGGTTTATACAACGACTCTGTGCTTTGACAATGAATACATTTATTTAATAATTCTGTTGTATTTTTTCTCTGTGCTTTATTTTCCTTTGACTTCTACACTTTGATGAATGGCTTCTGTCTCTGTTCTCAGTTGCTGGAGTCAATTTGTGGATCTGCTAAATCAAGAAATGTAAAAACTTTGTATTTAGCATTTTACTTTAGTTTTCTTTCCTTTGAAAAGGTCTGTCTTTGATGACCTAATGTATAAAATTTCTGAAAAATATGATCTGCTCCTGACCTTTATTCCTCATTGAACCATTGATGTTGTAAGAATTCTTTCAATGTTGGCCTATTTTCTTGATGGAAGTCCAGGCACCGAGCCATCAAGTCTTGACACTCTGTATTCGCAAGTGTAGGCAAGAGCATTGATTAGATATTTAGGTTTTGGCAAATATATATACAATCTTATATAAGCTTCTGAATTATCTTCGAATTAAAACTTAGAAAATTGCATCAGGTAAAAACTTTCCATGATTGTGCAGACGCTTTGCTTGCGTTTAACAATGAAGTTTTTTGTTAGTGCCATTTCCTTACCTTTGGATATCACAGCAGTGCCATCAGTGGTTCTGCCTCTAAACACCTGTCCATGCAACATTTTGAACAATAAAATAGCCAAAGCATGCATGGTCTGTTCATCAGCAAAATATAGCCCTGTAACATAAACAGAAGGTTAGAAAATATTTCATTATTCAAAAGTAAATGTAATTGTAAATTTCAGTAGTGTGCTTCCAAGAAAACAATACAGAAAGTCAACTCACCACTGTATGGTGCGCCCGGTCTCCCACAATCTTTCACAAGTTTGCTGAGTCCAAAGTCTATCAATTTCAGCTCCATCGTGTCTGTGTTGACCAGCATGTTGTCGAGCTTTAAATCTCCGTGATAGACACCACTGTCAATGCAGTGTATAGAGGCGAGCAATGCTTGGCGCATTAATGGACGTGCCTGGACTTCTGACAGACGACCTCCATTCCTCTGGACAAACTCGAGAAGATTCATGCAGGGATGAGGAAACTCCAAAACCATGATGAACTGATGTTCCTCTTCAAACCAGTCCAACATTTCCACGATGTAGGGGCTTTTCTTCGGATGAAGCAGCATCAGATTGATTGCCACTTCTGAATAAAGAGGCTTGGCATGTCCAGGCTAGTACAAAAGCATTAAAAGAGGTTAGCTGAAAATAGTGGAGATATATCATTTTCATGCACTTTTACTAAGATAAAATAAGGGTCTTTATTTATGCATTTATTACAGCTGCATTTTTTTTATTTACAGCTGCTTTTGCCTCACTATCGCCATCTCTGTTTGAACTATAAAACTGCATTTATTTGAAGAGTAATTTTCTGTATGTGTGTTCTGCGTCGAATCTGATGTCTGTGATTACCGCATCAGAGCGGATCAGTCATTATACATCAACATGACAAAGAGAAAAACTATTGAAAAGCCCTGCTGATATTAAGTCTTGTTTCAGCTTGAGCTCTGTCACGTTCCCCTGTGTAGCTGAATGCTCTTTACAGTTTTCAGTGTTTTAACAACAGATGATTCCTCAGAGGTTACGTTGCTTAAAACTATTTATACTTTTAACAAATAATAAAAAAAAATTTATAGTCTTATTATTGTGAATTGGGTTTAGGTAAGTAGACAATGAACACTTATTATTTATGTATTTACTCAACAACTGATTTTTGTTTGTGTTATTTAGTTTGTCCCCCTCGTGGTGATATGGACAAAACCTGATGATTCATGTTATCTGAAATATGTCCTAAAGAGCATCTTATGTGCTTCAACAGAGCCAAAGACATCTCAATTTTTAATTTTATATATATTAAAAATCTTGCTAACTTACCATTTCAATTAAACTGTTAATTGAGTGCCACGCCTTCTCAATAAATTTGATGGCGACCTATAAGGGAAAGTAATCATTTGTAAGTCACATCAAACTATAACTGATATAAACATATTTAGATCAAAACACTCAACATGAGTGTATATGTTGTCACAATGTGCTGTTTGATGAAGAGCAGTTTTACCTTTCTGCCATCGGATTTTCGATATCCCTCATGAACTGTTCCAAACCCACCTCTTGCTATCTGTTTTTCTAGTGTATAAAGCATTTTAAATGCACCTGAAAAACAACCAATACAATATGAACATAAGGCATTTTTTGTCTTCAATAGCAGTGCTGGTTATAATAAAACAGACAGAAGAAAAATTCATGTAATGCGAGTTGTTCAGTACATCCAATGCTAATCAGCTACTAGCATCATAAACAAGATGAATGTTTGGGATCAAATACGAGTGAAACAGCAGGACAACCATTTAAAAAAAACTAAATATTTCTTTACACCGGAAATCAGGACAAGATAAAGGAAAAAGCTCAAGAGTCATTGTGCTGAATCAAGAGTCCTTCAGAATAACACATTATATATTGAATACAAGGGGAAGTTATTACATAAACATATGGTGTATAAATACACTTATTAGAGTCACAGGTTATTATTGGGCACAGGTTTAAACAATTAGGAAAAGAGCAGTTGACAAGAGAGAAAAATAAAGCTGACAATAAAAAACAGAACATTACAAAAGTAAACTCACTAGCAGGTTGGGAATCGTCATGGCCACTTGACAGCAGGCCAGATGGACTGCCTGGTTTATGACAGACCACTGGCTTGAGTCTGAAGGGCCTTTTCTGCGCACGGGCACTCTGCAGAACGGCAGGGCCTGGCTTACAATAAGTCTGATCTGGTTGAGCCTGCGGCTCCGGGTCGAATGGACCGTGTTCAAGATCAGTCTCTTCTTGGATTTCTGTTGTCTCCAAGGTAAATGAACCAGACTGGCAATAGTCTGGTTCTACATGGCTCGCTTGCTCAAGTCCGAAGGGACTGTTTTGCTCACGGGCTCCGTGCAGGCCGAAAGGGCCTGGCTTACAAAAAGCCTGATCAGGTTGAGCACGAAGCTCCGCCGGGTCGAATGGACCTTGGTTATGATCAGTCTCTTCTTGGATTTCTGTTTTCTCCAAGGAAAATGAACCAGCCAGGCAATAGGCTGGTTCTTCAAGGCGCGCTTGCTCAAGTCCGAAGGGACTATCTTGCTCACGGGCTCCGTGCAGGCCGAAAGGGCCTGGCTTACAAAAAGCCTGATCAGGTTGAGCACGAAGCTCCGCCGGGTCGAATGGACCTTGGTTATGATCAGTCTCTTCTTGGATTTCTGTTTTCTCCAAGGTAAATGAACCAGCCAGGCAATAGGCTGGTTCTTGAAAACCCGTATGGTTGAGGCCAGATGGACCTTTCTGCAGATCAGTTGGATCTTCACGGGTACTTGACAGCAGGTCGGATGGACCTGGCTGAGGATTATCTGGATCAGATGACTCCAGGTCATCCTCATTTTGGCAGATACAGCAGGCATGCTGTATAGCCTGGACTGTTCTACGGAAAAAAGCACGGATGCTCTTTCCCTTTCGCTGTTTTGGTTTTTTATCTAAAAGACAGAAACAGAAAAGACAAATAGTAATGTTACCACCAGATACCAGTAATATATTTCTTAACTCTTTCCCTGCATAGCTAAATACTCTATACCAGGGGTAGGCAACGTCGGTCCTGGACTGCCGATGTCCTGCAGAGTTTACCTCCAACTCTAATCAAGCACACCTGAACAATAGTGCTGGAGCGACGCGTCGATGACGTCGACGCGTCGACGTCAAAATTACGTCGACGTCATATTTTTGCGTCAACGCTTCGACACAGCTCGTCACACGCGCGTTTGAGAACAAAACATAAAAAATGGAGGACGAAACACCAACCTCCTCGCATAATTTCCAACAAAGGCCTACAAAAAGCCCCCAAAAAAGAAAAACAGCTCGCACTAAATCATCGAAGGTATGGGAATATTTCAAATTTAGTTCCAAACGTAAAGATGTTGTTATCTGCGCTATTTGCCAAATGGAGATGGCATACCACACCAGCGATGTTGGAGCATCTGAAACGGAGGCACCCCATTGTCACTCGTGAAGGAGACAATAAAAAGTAAGTACTACAGTTGGCAAAATTAATTTCATGTTTGTGTAGTGTGTTGTGTAACATTAGCATGAGATATGTGCACTTCAGTGGTGGTATCTAACTATATTAGCTCTCGGTGCAGTTCGTTGCTCATGTGCGACGTTATATGTCTAATGTTAGCTAACTCACGAGTCACGACTTGACGTTTAGTAAGCGTTAACTCATGTTTTGGTTGTTTACGAGTCAAAAACATAACATTAGACTAACGTTAGCCAGTTTATAGTATCATGATTCAGTACGCCAGTTCGCCAGTGTAACGTAAGCTTACGGAGCCAGGGCTGCACATAAGCTGGTGCACAGTGCTCATGAATGCATGGTTTTATAAGCACTGAAAACAGATAAATATTGATATGTGTAACAGTTAACCCTGGCAATTTCCATGTAACAACACAGTAGCACGTTAGCAGCTGGCTAGCCTAACCATGATGATGAAATGCATTGTTGGACATAACATTACTTTTAAAAGTCTACACGTTGGTTAAGAGTAGATTTAAAATGCCCCACTGTCATAGCTGTTCTAATATGCATTGCTTTTGTGTTTTCTCTAGGACACAGCAAAGAACCTTGCAGTCCTATCTTGGGAAAGAGACACAATGCACTACACAGAAGGCAGCAGAACGGAGCAAAATGATTTTGAGAGTAAGTAATTATTAGCTCACTGTTGCTTGCTTTGAGCTTTTTTAGGATGGAATGGCTGTGCCCATTTTTTTGTCCTATATTTATTAGCTAGATTATGGGTGTTTTTTTTTTCAATTAACTTGGCCATTTTCTTTGTGTCCTTGTTTGGATTGTGTAATAATTCATCTTCTTTCACTGTAAGCAACATATTTACATTTTTCAGAAATCTGTTTTTTAGTTGTGCATTCCAATTAATATCAATTCAACTGCAGTTGGTTTGTTTTGATTTAAACCTTCATAAACTTAAAAAAATACAGCTAAGTAGCACAATAAAACAAAATAATAACATGATAACATAATAATAAACATGTTTTGACAAAAATTTTGCAACAAAACTCTTCATATGATTCTATAAAAGGTGCTATGTTCATGTTGTTATTAATAATAATTTTCTTTATTTTACAGGTGATTGTCAAAGACATGAGGCCTTTGTCTCTTGTTGAGGGTGAAGCCTTCATAGACATGATCGAATATGCCTGCATATTGTGTTGAACTCTCAGTAATGTATATACTGTGCACTGCACAGTGTTTTTGTTTTGCACTACTTTTTTGAATTTTTTTGAACAAGAGTTATGTTGGTACTGTAAAAGAGTAAACAGACTGTTTAACAATAAAATCCTTTTATTTATTTTGTGTAAAGCAGAAGATTTTTTTGTCGTGCAAAACTGTTCCTTAAAGGTTGTATCTTTAAAGTATATTATTAAGAATGTTTTTGTTATTTATTCGAGATACATTATGGTTTTTATTAACCGATAAACAGAAAACTAATCGTTAGATTAATCGTCCAATTAGTCGTTAGACTAGTCGACTAATCGACAAAATAGTCGACAGATTAATCGTTTAAAAAATAATCGTTTACCCCAGCTCTACTGAACAACTAATCAAGGTCTAAAGAGTCACCTGAAAACTACAGGCAGGTGAGATTTTATCAGGGTTAGAGCTGAAATCTGCAGGAAATCGGCACTCCAGGCCGACGCTGCCTACCCCTGCTCTATACTCTCATTCTTACGTAACAATCAAGGACTTTGCTGCTGTAACATGGCTGCAGGAGGCGCAATGATATTACGCTGTGCCCGAAAATAATCCCCTTAATAACTTTCAATAGCAGGGGACTATTTTCAGCTGCTGTGCAATATCATTGCGCCTCCTGCAGCCATGGTTTGGAAGCAAAGTCATTGATTATTATGCCAGAATCAGAGTATAGTTCCTAGCCATATCGGCCTAGCAAATCACAACTTTAAATTTTCCGTCGGTCTTAGTACACAATGTAAGTACAGAATAGTCAAGTTTTAAATAGGAAAAATATTGAAACTCTTTGGTTATTTTTTTGTGCAATGCTAATGGTCTAATCAGATTTAATGGATTATGCTAAGCTATGCTAAAAGTGGTACAGCCAGACCCGGAGATTGGCTGAATGGATTCACAAATGGTAAAAATCAAATGTTTAACTCTAGGGGAGCTGAAAAATTGTAATATTTAAAAAAAAAAGTGTAGTATCCCTTTAAGGTGTCATAATAATGTTGTGACTCACCAGCTTTTTTCTTTCTCCTCTCCTCCTTTTCTGCAGCCCTTGGAGGGGTGATGCTCTCTTGACTAGCTGCAGGTGTAGAGATGTTTGACCTATGCCGAACATCTCGTGCACTGCTGCCCGTCACGAGCCCACAAGCTGACGTTGACAGAATGGTATTCTGTCTAACGGCTGGACAGACCAGACAAGAACATCACATTATAAACTGTAAAATCTAACTAATTTTACTGTATAGTTATTGTGGTTACTTATAACACATGTATGTACATATATATATATATATACGTGTCTTTATAATGGTGTGACTGACCTGCTCGGCTGCACTCCTCATCATCTACAGCCCCGGGAAGGGGAAGGTTTACGTGACCAGCTGCCTGTGTAGAGATGTTTGACTTCCGTTGAGCATCGCATACACCACTGCTGGTCACGAACCCACGAGCTGACGAAGACATGATGTTATTCAGTCTAACATCTGGACAAATCAGACATAAAGAACACATTATAAACTTCTTTAATGATTAACTTTATACTTTATTGTGGTATTTTGAAAAACATTTTAATAATATTAACTATAATAATAATTATAACAAAAACAATTTATTGTAACATGTATAAGTGAATATATATATATTCAAAAATTATATTTTATACATTAATTGTATTATCATTAATTTGTTAAACTGTGTGAGCTATTTTATTTGATTTATAAATAAAATACACTAAAACATCACATAACAAATACATAATTAAATACATATTTAAATAAAAAACTAAGACAAAAGCACCAAAAATACTAAACAAAGTCCTGATGCTATGCTAGACAAAATAACTTTATTATTTTATGTGTATAAAAATTTAATATTATTTTATGAATTATACACGCTTTACTATCTACAGCAGTGTTTCCCAATCCTGGTCCCTGAGGACCCCTCCCAGAATGTTTTAGATGTCTCCTTATTTAACCCACCCTCACTTAACTCATCAGCTTCTTAGGGAGACATGTTTACAATTTTGAAAGGAGGCTGACAAGTTGAATCCGTTGTTTTAAATAAGGAGACTTTCTGGGAGGGGGGTCCTCAAGGACCAGGATTGGGAAGCACTGATCTACAGTACATAAGTGAATGTGTTTATTTTTGTTTCATTATATCCGAGGCGTCGTTATGATGACTCACTGACCTGCTCCTCTACACTCGTCCTCCTCTACGGCCCCAGGAACGGCCCACCTCATGTGACCGGCTGCAGGTGTAGAGATTTTCAACCTCCGTTGAGCATCACCTACACTGCTGCCGGTCACGAGCCCACAAGCTGATGCAGACAGGATGGTATTCTGTCTAACAGCTGTACAGACAGGAAATGAAGAACACTTTATAAACTTCTATAAAATCTAAATATTTTACTGTATAGTTATTGTGGTTTTTTGACAAACATTATATATACAGTATGCTACTGTTACATTGTGTTCCAATTCCAAACGTTTATTGAGTTTACTCTTAATGTGAAAAAATATATAGAATGTGCGTTTCAAAAAGTATAATATATATTATTACATATGTATATTTTTGAGGTGTCATCATAAAAGTGTGACTGACCTGTCGGGCTACACTCCTCATCATCCTCCACAGCTCCTGGAAGAGTGAACCTCATGTGACCTGCTGCAGGTCTAGAGATGTTCAACCTCCGTTGAGCACCACCTAAACCGCTGCTGGTCACGAGCCCACGAGCTGAGGCAGACAGAATTGTATTCTGTCTAACAGCTGGACAGACAAAAAAAATCAAGTACACTTTTTAAACTTCTCTAAAATCGAACATATCTTACTATATAGTGTAAACCCTGGACCACAAAACAAGCTTTGGCAGTGGACGTTTACGTCCAGGTCTTCAATGTAGCCAGCTCGTCAAAACAGAGCATTTCTCGAACCAGCCTCAAAACCAGGGTACAAACTAGCCTATTACTTATTGCCTTTGATGTTTTTGAATGTAAAAACCACACAAACGTCATATGTAGACCTTAGACAACAGTATAAAACAATAAAAACAGCCAATTCTTAGCACCTTTAAAGTTGTTGAGGCGGCGTAAAACATGTTAAAGGTGCAGTGTGTAAATTTTAGCGGCATCTACTGGTGAAGTGCTGGTGAACAGCAACCAACGGCTCAGTACACTGTTTAACCCTCATTTTTTAATCACATAGAGAAGCTACAGTAGCCGCCACCGGACAAATATGTCATCGGAGACAACTTAGTAAAAAGTTTGTCCATTAATGGCTTCTGTAGAAATATGGCACCACAAAATGGCGACTTTCATGTAAGGGGACCCTCGGTATATTTAGATAAAACATCTCATTTTAAGGTAATTAACACATAACGGTTCCTTATGAAAGATCTTTAAACAACACTGATAATATAGTTTTGCATATTATTTTGCATTTCTGTCAAGAGATCCTTCTAAAAAATACACACTGCACCTTTAACAAGGCACCTGACCATACTAATCTTCCCATATTAGTGAATTTTATTTTTAAAAAACATTGTTCATAGAACTGCATAAAAATACTACCTACACATATTGGTGTGACAGATAAATATTGTATTTCAATTAATTAATTGAGAAAAATCACAGCTCTTTGCCTCTAACTTAATGTACTTCAATGTAACTCTCTCAATGTAAAAGGCTCTGATGAGAAATATCGCACGTCTCTCAGCCAATCAATTTCAAGAACCAGAAAGAACTTTTATAATATAATATAAACTGTTATAAATATCTAACACTATACATAATATACAATTATACATCAGTAAAATCAAGCTGGTATGGGGTTCGTACTCTGTGCTAATAATCATTTAACGGACCAAAAATGAGGCGCTATCACTTTAAATCCGGTGCTATTGATTTACATGTTCTCATTAGCCACGGAAACTTTCATCGTAGTACTTATGTGTTTGGTTGGCATGTGTAATAATATTATTGAGTTTATAAAAAAGTTTGAGCAATTAAATTTGTGAGTGAAATCCGCCTAGCAGCGAGCGTATCTCTTTGACGAAAACTTGTGTTGTCTCCGCTTGTTTTCGGACGGTGTCCGAGTCACAGATAACTTATATGTCAAAGGTTTAAACGGTTAATGAGTTCATTATTTCCAAATGTTGTGATTAACTGACCTGGTGGCATCCACTCATCTTCCATTACGGCTCCCGGAAGGGAAACGCCGCTCTTGAGCTGATCGTTTGATTTAGGCATTTCTACCTCAGTCTAATTCACAACAGTCTGTAACAGAGTTATTGACTTGTCGCGTTTAAACGTTTGGTATGCAAGTGTTTCACGGACTGAAAGTCTGTAATAGCTGTCAAGGATTAGCTTTGCTTTCGCTCAGAGAATCAATGATCTAAAGAGATTTTTTCCAGAGCGCGTCGTTTTATATGTTCTGATTGTGACGTCAAACATTCCATTCGCTCTTTTCTCATTGTGACGTCAAACATTCTATTCGCTCTGCCAAACAATGTGTGACGCGTAAATTACAGAATGTACAGTGGGGATTTCCCGCCGATACTGGACTTACCTCCTGCACGTGCGACCAGCACGTGATGTTCCCAGTTCACGTGGATTAAAATCCTTCCAGTTTTTAGGCCCTCAAGTGTTAAACCCGCAATTCGTATATTTGTTAATCAGTATATTTCTTTTAATTGTGTTATGTGTCGATTGCCCCGTCATTCAGTCAGAAGGCTTACTTTTAACCAATCGGCACATAGGTCACATGCAGGCTGCATACGTCATCAGACCTAGTTTATTTAAATTAACTGAGCATTACATAAAAAAAACTGAGCATTACATTCACAAGTCATAATCATATACCAACAATTTACACTTAACTAAAAATAACTGTCAACTTTAAAATTAGTAATATTCTGAAATAAGACACTCATGATGACGTATGCAGCCTAGAAATGCGACCTCTGGAGTATGCAGCCTTCCATTATACTTAAAGAATTATATATATATTTTTCCTTTTCCTTGTATGTCAATGCAGTGCTATTATGTATTTGTATTTTATTTGCGTCTTGCAATAAAAAAAAAATCGAAATGAGAATGGGAGATAAGATCTACCAAATTCATAGATGTTTTTTATTAGCTTCACGTGACGTACTAGCTTAGCGTACAGCTAAGCCAGTTGCAAAAACAACAACACCACCAGTTGCACTCACTGTACAATTACAAAATAAGTCCTCAGTCGTATATCTAAGTTAATAATAACAGTGTTCAATAACAGTTGTTATCTTTCTAATAGTAATTAACGTTAGTTGTTGAACTGGTAATCAATAACATAAAAATAGAAATGTGGTTTTTGGTGTGTATTTAATATGGCAATGAATTTAGCTTTTTTTTAAGTGATTGCTTGTGTCATTTTATTATTTAGATAATATATACTTTACCCTTTCCACTTTTGTATTGTGTAAAGTTAATAAATTGCTTCAATCTGAAGTTACAACAATCCTTATCTTCAATATGGTTTAGTCTTCATTAAAAATAGTTCATTTAGTGTTACTATTACATTACATTACAATTATAAAGTTTAATAAGAGGTCAATAATGTTTCAAGCATGTTGTTTATACACACTGTAATCAACATCATGCAATACACTTACACAATGTGTAATTACACAAATTATTACATAAAGTAATATTGCTTACTTTTACAGAGCATATAAAGTAACATCATAACTAACATTACATTATTCACACAAAATCCAAAGCTTTATAAACACTTTCTTTGTCAGACATTTTACCTTTTTAGAATGCATAATATTTTAAAGTGTTTTTACAGGAAAACACACTGTAATGTCTGAATTGTCTCCAATGTTTCAACAGTTAGTTCAAATTTATGTGTGTTATGTTAAAATGCTTGAGTCTTCACATAATCATTAAGCTAGCCACAGGCAACCATGACAAGTAAAGACAAAAACTGTGAATACACTGTTTCCTCTGGCTAAACAATCTAAAACATATGGCATTTAAATGTATTGCTAAGTATTCAGCTGTATTTTTTTTAAACGTATTGGGGCGGTTTCCCGGACAGGGATCAGACTAGTCCTAGACTAAAATAAATGTTAGAGCTGTCCAAACTGAAAACAACTTGCACTGACAAATCTTAAAATACATCAGTGCCCTTTTGTTTTGCCTCAAGTAATGTTTTCAGTAAGGCATGTTTGTTAAAACTAGTTATATTTCCTAATTAACCTGAGGCCTAGACCTGGCGTAAACTAATCCCTGTCTGGAAAACCACCCCATTGTGCTTAAAACTTTCTGTTGACCAGATGACGCATGAATGCGGGCAGTGGTCAGTGAAGAGTTGTGAAGATGCAGCCATCCCAAAAAATCCCTTTTTGGTGGGGACTTGATTTCTCACGGGTAGCTTCTTGGGCATTGGTGGTGAGAGAGTGGTTACAAAGCAGTTTCTGTGGTAAAGAAAAATATAAAGCAATTGTAATAATGTATCATCTTTACATTTCCGATTTGTACCTTGGTTCTGAAGTGGGTCAGTAGATATCATCACGTCAGTCATTATTTCAACTGATATCCCAGGTGCTCGACAGTCATTCCCCAAAGCCAAAGTAAAGACAAAAGATTTAATTAGTACATATTGGCCTGTTTTCAGACAAAACTTTTCTAAAGCACGGACTTGGCCTTAGTTCATTTAAGACATTTAAGCATCTTTTACAAACATGTCTTAGAAAAAGACGTTACTGGTGTGTATCTTGACAAATCAATGGCCTTCGGGTGTTTTAATATGTCAGTGCACAGCTCAAAGATTGTGTTTTATTCTGGGAGGACTAACCTTAAAGGTCCCATTTTTCCTGTGTTTTTAAAGCTATGGTTGTGTTTATGGTACGCAATATAGCACGTGTTTATGTTTCGTGTGTAAAAAAAAATGCAGTGTTATGCTATAAAAGCAACATTACACACTAACTACATTTTCAAAAATGGGATCAGGAAAAACAGACCTTTACGAAAATATTTTTGATTCATTTTAATGATCTAGTTTGTGATAAAAATGATAGACCAGTCTGGACCCCAAACTCAAATGTCAAGCTACGGCCATCATTATTTTGCCATCATTGCTACATGTTGTGTTGTATAAGCCCCATTCATGTGTGTTTTATAATCACATCCTTTAAAAACACATTGTACAGTTTTACGCTTTTAAGTGGAAATTAAGGTGTTGAATAAAGTATTTTGTATTAGGATAAAATTAATTACAAATGTAAAAGATTGCAATTGACTCTCCTCACTGTGAGATCTGTACAGATGTGTACAGCAGTGGTTCTCAAATGTTTTCGGCATGCGGCCCCCCTTGTGTACGGTGCATCCCTTCATGGCCCCCAAAGAAAATTTAAGACATAAAACTTTGTAAAACTTAAAATTTGAATAAAAATCACATAAAATTATAAAATGTATTGCTGTTGGTTAATAGCCTGAGGTTTAATTACAAAGAATGTATGATAAATGTATGTGTCACCACCTAGGGCCCCCAGTTTGAGAACCACTGGTGTACAGTACAAAGACAACCCCATGTCTTAAAGGACACAACTAATTATGCTGGTCTAGCTGGTATATATTTACAAAGACAGAGTATAAAACTTATTTAAAGCTTTGTTTATTTAAGTTTGAATTTGGAATTGCTAGAATGTATCGCCAAATGATTTCCTTTTGTGCAAATGGGAAAGCCTTTTGTTTAGTCAATGTACAGGTTTGATAGGTCTGCATGTGACGCACGCATCTTAAGAAACAGCGCACCTGTACAAGTGAGAGAGAAGGGAAAGCTCTCATTTGTCATCTATAAGCTGGCAGCAGTAAATGCGAGTTTGTAACCATTGTGACACGAATGGCATCTCAATTATCAATGTGGTTAACCGCATACACCGAGACGTCTATGCCGATCACAGCTGTGCCTGGTCATAGTATTTTTTTCTACAGCAAAACATTCGTATTGATTTCCTATCTATTTGTGGCCCAGTTAACATACAAAGTCACTCAAATCAAGTATTCAACACATCTTACCAAAGATTATGCTAAAGCCATTTCTCAGTTTAAGGATTGCAGTACTAAGAATGTGACGGCTCATCCCTTCATCTGTGGCAGCATCACCTTTTAAACATGACAGTAAAGGGTTAGTTCACCCAAAAATTATTGATTGGACAGAATCAAATATATCAGAGCCTAAAGTGCAGAATGATTTAAAATGTATTAACAGAGGAAGAGAGTTTTTAATGAGAATTTTAGATTATTTTGAAGCAAACAAGCTTATACATTGCTTTAAAACCTTAACTCTGCGTTCACACCGCTGCCTGCGAGAGCGTAAAAATGGTTGGAAGTCTTTCATTTTCAATGATAGCCGGCGGCGAGCAGTGGCATGTCTTGGACGGTGTGAGCATATGGTAAGAAGCTATAACGCAGTTCGGCGGCAACCAACCAGAAGGCGGAAACTTCCGCTTGAGAAGATTATAGAGAATGCATTCGATCATCAGAGCATCCTCTACACTTTGTCTTTATTGTTGTTGACAGGCCAGCCTGTGTGTTTTTTTGACGCTCTCGCCAGCGGTGATGTGAACATACAGTAAGAGATGATTACAGGGATTAAATATGGCAGATAACACTATGCATTTGTATATTTAGTTGTATGTTATCAGTATACTACAATGACCACAAATAGTGTAAAAATATTAAGGCCTACCTCTGAGAATACAGGAAAATGGCAGAGACCAAGTGACATTTGATCGCTTGGAGTAAGATATCATCTCTTTATCTGCTCCTCCAGTTTCTCCCTGAGATCCAAGATGAAACGCAAGGGTTGTTCCTGCACTTCAGCACTTAGTAGCCGTTTTCTGAACACATCTGCATCCACTTTTGGATTAGCAATCTTCAATCAATCTAAGGTAAAGCAACACAATATAACTAAAGATACTGGTTTGAATAAACTGTCATAATCTGCTTAACCTTGTAATTGTCAAAGTTTTTCTTATTGCTTATTTTTTACCAGCCTCTCTCCTGTTGGATGGTCCACCTACAGCATCCTCTCTTCACTATGAAAACATCTCACTTTTCTCCAGAACAACTTGAAAATAAACAAATAAAGTGTTTGTACAACTGAATATGTAAAGGAAAGTCAATCATGCATGTGTAAACTGATGTTAAACATACTTATCCACACAGATACAAGCATAGAATTCAATCATGTCTTCAGGAAAACACCTGCCACAAACTGAACATATTTACTGTAATGAGCAAATCCAATAAACTCCAATTGTGTATAATGAAAGCATTCTTGTTATTTCAAGTGCTTTGTTTTAACAAACCATGTTGGGTTTGTACTTTTTTTCCCTCACTGACATTAATGATGTCTCCATCTTGACTTTTTTCTTGCTAAAGAAAAAACTAATTAGAACAGGAAAATGTGCCTAAAGATATTCTTTAACTTTAGAAACTTCTGGATACATTTTCAGACTCTATGGCACAATTTTCTAAAACTTGATGAAAACTTGAAGTGTAGCTGATTAGGGGTGCGTTTTCTCAAAAGCATCATTAGTCAACTACTGTCGTAGTTCCATCATTTCAGCATAGTTTAAGCATTCAAGTGTTTCCTGAAACCATCGTTCCAGCGGGCATTTGCAAACTGCTGCGCAAACTTGTGTGGTTGTAAGTACAGCTGTTGAGCAAATAAGCAAGCAACATGCAATCTATGCTATATCCATCATTCCTGATAAAAACAAAGTCCAATTTACGTCTTTTAGTTTGTAAACAGAATTAAAGGGAAACTCCACTTTTTTAAAGGGGTCATAGCGTGAAAATCAGACTTTTTTCATGTTTAAGTGCTATAATTGGGTCCCCAGTGCTACTATCAACCTAGAAAATGTGATAAAGATCAACCCAGTAACTTAATTTCAGTAAGCCATTTTCTGCAAGCATGTGAAAAATTAGGTCGTTCAGATTTCGCCTGTTTTGTGAGGTAGGTAGTAAGGCGAATTACAATAATACCGCCCCCTTTATCTGCACTATCCAACCACAGCACTGCCGTTTAGTGCAGAGAGAAAGAGGGAGAAAAGAAGGACTTGACAG
This sequence comes from Paramisgurnus dabryanus, assembly GCF_030506205.2. Taxonomy (NCBI): domain Eukaryota; kingdom Metazoa; phylum Chordata; class Actinopteri; order Cypriniformes; family Cobitidae; genus Paramisgurnus; species Paramisgurnus dabryanus. The sequence goes on along the minus strand of NC_133342.1, from coordinate 15,854,503 downwards.
CACAATTGAGTTTCAATTGCAGCAAACCACCATCATTGTGATCAGTGTTTGCACTTCATCCGCTCATTTGCATTTTAAACGACACACCCAAAAACAGCACACTTTTGCTCAGGCATATAAATTTGCAATTTTAACATGCTGTAATTAAGTATATGTGGGGTATGTTGAGCTAAAACTTCACATACACACTCTGTGGACACCAAAGATATATTTTACATATTAAAAATATCTCATAATACTGTTTTGGAATCCATTCAGCTGATCTCACTGGGTCTCGTGGTTCCACTTTTAGCATAGCGAAGCATAATCCATTGAGTCTGATTAGACCATTAGCATTGTGCTAAAAAATAACCAAAGAGTTTTGATATTTTTCCTATTTAAAACTTGACTCTTCTGTAGTTACATTGTGTACTAAGACCGACGGAAAATTAAAAGTTGCGATTTTCTAGGCAGATAGACCCTTTTACTGTTTGTACACGATGATGACGTGGCTACGTATCCGCGCGCAGTTTGGCAATGGATGTATGGCAAGAATCAGCAGTGAAGTAACACAAACAAATCAGATAGCAATCTGATCAGAGAAAACACATTAAAGGTCACGTTCTTCCTTAACCCATTTTTTTAAACCCTAGTTAGTGTGTAATGTTGCTATAATAGCATAAAGTTCACTGCCAGGTGATATATTTTCTTTAAAGGGGGGAAAAGACAAGAGTAAACATCGGATTGACATTTGATGCTTGGAGGGAGCTCCGGTCAGCGCTGGGTATGAAAACAGACCTTGAGCAGGTTTCCTTTTTACTGCAAAGGTAAGACATAGTTACAGGGCATCTGTAATATATTATGTTATTGTTTTTGTGGTGTTATGCTAATGATAGCATTTATTTTGTGGTGTAATGCTAACGATAGCATTTATTTTGTGGTGTAATGCTAACGATAGCATGTAGCACAGGACCGTTTCAAAAGTTACTTTCTTATATGAATTATCTTTATTCAGAACACGAGTGCATTAAGATTGTGAGTGTCGGGAGTGTGTTTTACAGTGTCGTGTTACAAAACTTTTAGAAGTAGACTTCTGTTGAAAATATAAAGTAGCACTGCAAATACAATATGGTCTGTCAAACAATAACCTTACAGTACTGTAACTTTTCTTACATTTGTAAACATGCTGGGGAATCTCAATGAGCTGTCTGTGGTTGCTATGGCAACTCTGGTTGTTGTGGTCATGCTCGTACGAGTGTGCCCACCGAGAACAAGCATGAGACTGGCTGCAGTTTCTATAACGGCCACTGGTGTCAGTAACGGTTAGAAATTTCTCAACTTACGGAGAGCACCTTTAATAGAATTCTCCTTTCAAAGCCATTTTTAAGACCATAATGAATTAAATGCAGAGGATACGTGAGCAGAGGGCTTTTTAATGCATGTCAGAGTAAGAGACCACACAATTAAATTCTTATAATATAATATAACACATAATACTTAGATATCTACATAGATTAAACAACTTATTAAAAGCTTTGTTTAATTCTCTTTTAATTCAGAACTGTTGGAATTAATCAGCAAAGCATTACCTTTGTGCAAACGGGACAGGCTTCATTTTATTTGAATACATTTTTGTGTGTATTTGGGTTAATGTGGTTCTATTTATGTATTTGAATAATCGAGAATGAAACCAGGAGTAAGGGAAATAGAGTGTTGTAGACCTATTATCAGATACAGATGCCAATTGCCGTTAAAAGAGAAAAAGAAGATAGGCTTTGTCGTTGGCAGTGGAGCCAAACGCTGATCGGTCTGATGGAGCAGAAGCCGCGGTGCTTAAAACTGCCGATGTTTCCAATGCCGTAGTGCTCTTTAGGGCTACTGCTATAGATACAACAGAACAGAACTGAGAGATGGTGGGTGTTTTCGACAGGTTTCTGCAGCGGCTTTATGTTTCTTACATTAGATATGTGCCACTAAAGCTTAAATGCCCACTGTTCCGAGTTTTAAAACTTTCTTGCAAAATAAACAACAGACCCCGTACGCTAACTGGTCTTTACCACAGAGCACAATCAGGATTAAGTAACCAGTTTTCATTAAAGTGCCCGTATTATGAAAAACTCACTTTTTCTGGGTTTTGGGGTGTTATTTTGTGTCTCTGATGCTCCCACACGCATACAAACTTGGAAAAAAATCCATCCATGCTGTTTTGAGTGAGATACAGGTTTCTGAATGTCCTCTGCCTTGAGTCTCAGATTGCGCGAGTTAAAACTAAGCTCCGTTGTGACGTAACAAAAAGTTTCGTCACATTCAGTTTGAATTTTCCCACCCACCACCCCACTCGCAGGTCTCCACCCACCAGGTAGCTAGAGAGCATAGAGCAGTCACTTGAATGAGACCCTCTGTGCTGTTATCATCTCTCACGGAAATAACAGCGCTATTTGGATTTTATGGATTATACTCCCACCTACTTTTAAAAACAAAGTTTTAACGCGTGATTATTGGAACCCGGAGTAATCTTATATACAGTGTGTTACGACGCAAACAGTCCTCAGATTGTAGGCGATAAGACCTTCATGCGAAATCTGATGTAAACAACAGACTATGTATCTATATTTCACGGATTATACGCATTTGTGGACAAAAATGGTAATTGGATGTATTTTATTGGACTTTCATGGATCATTCACACATCTGAAACAGACTGGATTCGATTCGCGATCGCGTTGTATCATCACAAAAGGTACGTTAAGTCACGTTATATTTTGTATGTTGTCATCTTCTGTCACAAAATACTACATTTATGATGCTAGATCTAAAAGCTTTTTGCCAAACTAACCGAGACCGTACGCCCCGGCTTTTCTGAAGAGGTGAGCCTCTAATAACTTTACGGTCCGCATAGATATATACACGGTCCGGACCTCCCGCTAGCTTCTAGCAATTAGCACGCGGTCCACAAGCAGTATACATCCCCGCCGGGGCTTAATTTCTGTAATTTGCGAAAATAATGCGTTTGAAAATGTTTTATAATGGGAATATGTTAGCATTGTCCAGGGAAAACGAGTTTATTGTTGTGACTGCTAACGTAACATCACAATTTACTCTGGAATCATTGTGTGTCATGAGTTTCTTCTCCTGTACTTATTAGTGATACTTTTCTGCATGATTTGTCTGTTGGCAACATAAACCGTTTATAATAATAATAATAATATATAAAATAAAAACACAGTATGGTCTGTACTGCTCACGATACCACTGAGCATGCGCACGGGGACATGACGTTAGTAGTGGGGCGTGATCAAAGGAGCAATAGCTCATAAATATGTAATGACTAGCTCAAAACGGCACAATCTAAACTGCCCTGAAACAGAGGCTACTAGAGATGGGTAACAATCTTTTCCTACAAGCTATTTCGAGCAAACAACTTTTGAAACATGCTTCATGGAACTCATACACCTATATAACTTGTGGAAAAGCAGTCATAAGATGGGCACTTTAAATGTGCACTTCTCCATAGCTAAAACTCACACTTTTCTCCCTTTGCTTTTACCCGGTCCATGCACTTTAGCGAACACCCTGCAAACTTGTGCATTAGTTGGTACTGCCTACAATCTTCTTGGCGGTGTTGGTTGGACAACATTTTAAGACCTCTGATATGCGGATTTAAGACATTTTAATGCCAATTAAGGCCTTATTTTCATACTACGGAATTTAAAACGTTTTAAGGATCCGCGGACACCCTGAAAACACAGAAAGAACGGGAGCTTTAAGTGAACAATTTTTTTTTTTTAAACTAAAACTTATAAATCAGCAATCCCCATACCTGCAGCTTTATAGCAAAGCCAACCACCAGCTAGTTGCTTCATTTTATGATGCTCCTCTAGGATCATAATACTGACAACCTGAATGAAAAATCAAGAGAAAGAATGAAGATGGTCAGAAAAATAGCTTAAACAGAACGGTGAAGAAAGTGCATATTTGCACAGCTAGGTACCTCTTTGTGACCAGAATTTTCTGGCAATGATATCAGGTCCGGCCTGAAGCAGTCCAAGCTCCACTGCCCCATTTGGAGGTCTCTCAGTTTGCTGTGGGAGCTTAAAGAGTTTAATGGAGACCTTGTTAACTTTGTTTCTTGAAGTCCAGGGAATGATCTGTCAAAACCTCAAATCAGCATATAATATTTTAACACTTAATGAGAACATTTAAGATAAAGCAAAAACATAATCAAACTTTAAAAATAAAATACACATTTAGTAATTAATTAAAATACAGTAACGAAGGAACGCCGCACAGTGTAACGAAGTAAAAGGACAATTTATTTGTTTCCACCTCGGAAGGGCAACTTGAGTCGAGAAGCATGGGCAGTTGCCTGGGCAACACCCCACCCCCTGTGCACGTCCCTGATCACATGCATGGTAATGCTGACTTTTTCGCGTCAATCCACAATCATTTAAACCATAAACTAGTGATGGCGAAGTAAAGTTTTTTTGAAGCAGTGAAGCTTTCAACCCAATTGTATCGGAAAAAGGTTCATTACTCGAAGCTTTTCAAATCAGAGCTCAATGAGGACCTCTGCTGGTGAAAGTGCTGTTTCACAACCTGTTCCACAACCAAACAACGTATTAATTTAATTATAAAAGGAAAACTTAATGGATTGACAAATTAAGGATAGATTCATAAATAAATGTAACATATATATATATATATATATATATATATATATATATATATATATATGTTACATTTATTTATGAATCTATCCTTATATATATATCATAAACTCACTATACAGTAATCGATTCCGTGTAATGCAATACTCCAATACAACCCATGAGGGCGCGCCGCGCATTGCACAATTCTAAACCTTTGAATCAGATAACGAAGCAGTCACGTGTGTGTGTGTGTGTGTGTGTGTGTGTGTGTGTGTGTGTGTGTGTGAAACGAAGCTTCGGACGTCATTGGTCACGTGATTTTGCCAGAACGAATCAAGTTTCGATACAAAGCTTCAATGAAAATCGGTTCGTTTTTTTTGACACACGCTTCGGAGCTTCGGTGTCACTGGTAACATCACTACCATAAACAAGCTGTCATAGAGCCGACGCCGAACCGATCGCGGCATTTAAGCACTGCCCCTGTTGGGCGAGGGCGCGCCACTCACGCGTACGGGTCTTTACAAACCTTACGTTTGCAGTATTACATTGATGAAAAAGGGAATTAAACTTGTCATGCCATATATCATAAAAAAAAAAAAGAAAGGGTTTAACATTAGATATCTGAACCATTCCTACCTGAAACTGCTCATCCTCCAGACGAGGTTGTTGCTCCAAGTGTTCAAAATATAACATCCATTTGCAGTTTTGTGCACAAACGTATATGATAAATATTAATATTCCATCGGATTTAGTATCAAATAATACTCAGAATATATAGTTTTTCAATACCGTATTCACGCAGTCAGGTCAGGTTAGTTTCTGTCTAGTCACGTGTGAAAGCAATTAAACACTCTTGGGCTGCCCTTTAAAGTCGTACAGTTTTTTGATTTTTACATTCGGTTCAATTGGATATTTTAAAGTGAAAATAACATAATAAAGACATGTTACTGCAATGTTTTTTTTATCTTGGGCATCTTCACATTGGAGTCCCGAGTTCATAGAAAAAATTTGGTTTAGAAATGTTAAAGAGATCCTGAGATATGAACTACTTCCTGTTTGGCGACTACGCCACATGTATATTTTGCAAGCACAATTAATAACATATGAAACTTTGAATGAGCATGTGAGAAGAGACTCTCCAAACAGGCACAGTGCTCATTGAGAGAAATATGTCACATCCACAACCTTACCACAAGCGCCCCTCTTCTGCACGATGGTAACCAAACAATTTGAAAAAATTGTTAATAACAAAAACGCTTCTAAATCAATAAGATAAACGGACATTAAACACTATTAAGTCTTTCTCTTTACCTAAAAATGCATAAAATAACACTTAATTAAAAAAATTACTCTCCAAAAGCAGATGCATGCAAAGCATGCTGGGAAATTCTTTTTCCAGAACCCAGACCCAAACTAATTGTGTTAACACAATTAAAAAGAAATCAATAAATTATAGTACATATTCGTTTTAGACTTATTAAATAAATATATATATACACTTATTGCTCTTAATGAGGTATTTTAAATTAATTAAACACAATTTTAATGTGTCATTTCTAAGAAGGGCTTGAATAATTTTTTTGAGTAGACGAAAATGCCTTGTTGATGCTAGAGGTCAGAGGAGAATAGGCCGACTGATTCAAGCTGATAGAAGAGCAACTTTGACTGAAATAACCACTCGTTACAACCGAGGTATGCAGCAAAGCATTTGTGAAGCCACAACACGCACAACCTTGAGGCGGATGGGCTACAGCAGCAACAGTACCACTACAACAGTACCACTCCTCTCCACTACAAATAGGAAAAAGAACTACAATTTGCACAAGCTCACAAAAATTGGGCAGTTGAAGACTGGAAAAATGTTGCCTAGTCTGATGAGTCTCGATTTCTGTTGAAGTCAGAATTTGGCGTAAACAGAATGAGAACATGTATCCTTCATGCCTTGTTACCACTGTGCAGGCTGGTGGTGGTTTAATGGTGTGGGGGATGTTTTCTTGGCACACTGTAGGCCCCTTAGTGCCAATTGGGCATCGTTTAAATGCCACAGCCTACCTGAGCATTGTTTCTGACCATGTCCATCCCTTTATGACCACCATGTACTCATCCTCTGATGGCTACTTCCAGCAGGATAATACACCATGTCACAAGACTCGAATCATTTCAAATTGGTTTCTTGAACATGACAATATGTTCACTTTTGTCGTGGCCCACACAGTCACCAGATCTCAACCCAATAGAGCATCTTTGGGATGTGGTGGAACGGGAGCTTTGTGCCCTGGATGTGCATCCCACAAATCTCCATCAACCGCAAAATGCTATCCCATCAATATGGTCCAACTTTTCTAAAGAATGCTTTCAGCACCTTGTTGAATCAATGCCACGTAGAATTAAGGCAGTTCTAAAGGCGAAAGGTGGTCAAACACAGTACTAGTATGGTGTTCCTAATAATCCTTTAGGTGAGTGTATATCTATAGCAAGTATGCAAAACAGCCTTTTATGTTATGTTAATTTTCAAATAGTTCCCATAATTATCAAGAATAAGGTGGTGGGTAAGAAAGTGTCAGGGTAAGAAATTAATGGGGACTTAAATGCACCATACAGATAAACAGACAGATAAAACAACAAAAATTATTTTTTAATTTTTGTCTTTACAAAAGAACTGTATTAACTCTCTGATATGATCATGGCAGATACATATCTGGGTTCAACATACAACCATCCTGACAACATTGCATTTTAATTTTGTCCACTGTGTGAAAAAAAAACAATCATCAGTTCTATAACATGAACGATTTTAAGATTCAGCAGATACAGTTGAAAAGTGGACTGATAAATAATTTCACCATGTCAAAATAAAAAATATATTTGTTTAAACTATTAATTTGTACTTATGGCAATATCACAGTATTTGTTAAATGCTCAATAAAGCAATGCCAAATAAACATCTTCTGAACTTGAAGTGATTAAATTATTTTTGAAATAAAAGTTATTTTTACTCTTGGCTCTGTAACAGCACTATATACAATAGTGTGGAATGTAATTTTCCTAACCTTCAAAATAACTTCAACCTTTGCACATCTGTTTTGTGCAATTCTACAATTTTATTGTAGATCCATTTTTAACAAGAAACCCAGGATAGAGAGGCTGTGTAAAAGTAGTTTGGACTTTGTGGATGAGGGTCATTGTGTCGGAGACTCTGTAGTAGGCCAGAGTGCCTGCCCTGTGATCCAGAAACACTCCTATTCTAGAGCAACTGATGGACACAGGGAGTTTGGTCCGCTTACCATTGTGCACCAAAAAGTAGCTGGTTGGCAAGCAGAACAAACTCCAGGATTGACCATTTCCTCCAAATACACACTCAACACCATTTCCCTTCCTGCTGATGCTCTTATATGACACTGAAATTGACACACCGGCACTTCCACTCAACTCAACCTCCCAGTAACAGCATCCAGTCACACTCTCTTTACACAACACCTGCTGCAAGGAATCAAATCTGTCTGGATGATCAGGATACGGTTGGTCAGTATCGGTACAAGTTGCTGTTTTGTTCCAATCAGACAGACGGAGGTGTTTATACACCGTGTTTGAATCCAGTGTGAACTGACTGGAATCTAGTAGAGATAAAACAAACGACTGCAGCAGTTAAAAAAAAACTATACATTTTCATATATTAATATTTTGTTGATAGGTTAAGTAGTTAGGTTTGTTTAATATATTAACTGATTTATAATTTTTAAAGGAATGAAATTCATTGGAATTGACTGATCCAATTTTAACTATCAAAATAGACATTTATATTCTTATGTTTTTGTGGATATACAGTAAAAAATGTTTTTAAAATGTCTTACATTTCAAAAACTCCTTCCTGGTCTTGGGTTCCTCAGAAAAATTTCTGATATGTGTAACTAAGGGCATAAAGAGATATAACAAATATAAGCAAGTAACAATATAATAATGACAAATATTTATTTCTTATAGTAACTAAGTCTCTGCTACTTTACCTCTATCACACATCTTTTCTATCTCGTCTCTACAGAAATTCTCCACTTTGTCTTTCAGTTGAGAGACGGATTTTCTCACATCATCAAATGAGAGGAGAGAAAAGTTGCATGATACTTTAGATTCAGGAGCTGCAGAGAGAGACTGAAAACTCTGCAAAAGCAAAGACACAAATATCTTTATTATCTCCAAACTTTCTTCACTGGCCTGAACTACAATCAGACTTAAAGGTCACGTTCTTTCTGATCCCATTTTTAAACTCTATAGTTAGTGTGTAATGTTGCTATAGCAGCATAAATAATACCTGTAAAATGATAAAGCTCAAAGTTCACTGCCAGGCGATATATTTTCTTTAACAGAATTTGCCTTTCAAAGCCTACAGCGAACGGGCGGTTTGGACTACAGCCCTCTACTTCCTGCATTAATGACATCAGTAGAACAGTTTTTTGACTAAACTCCGCCCACAGGAATACGTCAATCGCCAGCTAAGCTAACGGCAAGCTAAGCTGCTATCGAATCACAACACACTAAACAAACGACACAATCAGGAACTCCTTACGTATTTCTGAAGGAGAGACTTCATAGAACAAGGAAGACATCAGCCCGTTTTTAGGACAGTGAAAACAGCGCTATACAGTTAAATAAAATTGTGTGAAAAATATTGCGTTTTTTCATGTGAAACATGGACACATGTTATATTGCGCACTGTAAACACAATCAAAGCTTCAAAAACACAGAAAGAACGGGACCTTTAATTGATCTACAGTAGCATTTTAATGGTGCGTTTACACCAACCGCGATTCAGACGTCAAAATCGCGTCTACCACGCCTAGTTTGCCGCTTGAACAGTTTGAATGCATTCGCGCATGTAGAGTGAAGTAGAACTGACGCGTGTCAGAGGCAAAATCCGCTTCTTGTGGGAGGGGCAAGTGCTATGCGGTTGTCTGTTTGCAAGATGACTGATGTTGATTGTGCATTTATCGAGAGAGTTCCTGGTTTGTATTTGGTAACCTTACTATAGGGGGCAAATAAACGGCGCGGGTCGATAAACTTCACGTGACTCAAAAGTAAAATGTCTATTACAACTTACCAGGTTGCCCGATGTCCTCACTGACACTCTTCCAAGTGAGGTCCTTTTTATTTCTGTCTCTATAGAAATAAGAACTTGTGTTGTATAGCCCCGGGTGACAGCTTCGGACAATATCAAGCATTCATTCAAGTTGAATGAGTGACTCCGGATGGGGCTGCCTCCACAGCAAGCAAGCAGGCTTGATTAACGCGGCGCAAAATTCCGCCAAAGTTCACATTTTTCAACTCGGGCGTCAGCCGGCAATTCGCGTCAAACACAAAATGCACAAAAAGGACCATTGAGGTGGAAACGCGTTTTCCGCGTCGTGCCAAACGCCTTATTCGCGCCTTAAGACCTCCAGACGCACGTCAACGCGTCTTCAGATTGACTTAACATTGAAATCACTCGTGCTTGCCGCTTGTACCGCGGTTGGTGTAAACGCAGCATAAGAGTATCTGTGTTATATAAAATAATTTTGTGTCACTTTTGCATCTTTTTCTTGGTGTTTTTCTGGAGCTTAACAGTAACTAACTAGCACATAATATGCAATAACTGTTAAGAACAGAAGTGGGATTCCAGACTTTGGTTACCTGCAAGAATTGAATGTGGTCATCTATGTATGATAGCTGCTTTAGCTCAGCATCCCGGTTTCTCAGATCAGACATCTCCTGCTCCAGTTGCTTTAAGAGTCCTTCAGCTCGGCTCACTGCAGTCTCTTCCTGATCTCTGATCAGCTGTGTCACCTCCGAGCGAAGTCTCTTAATGGAGTGGATCAGCTCAGTGAAGATCCCCTCACTTTCCTCCACTACTGTCTGTGCAGATCTCTGTTAAGACACACATTTTACTGGTACATCATACAGACTGTGATCCACATCGAGACTTTAAGATTTAAATCACTAAAGTAGAAACCTAACTGTATTTGAAACTGCCAGCCGTCAGCAGATATTTATCTGTTTAAAACTCACCTTATGAGACCTAACAGCCTCTCTCAGATCCTGAATCTCCTCCTCTCTCTCCTGGATGCTCTGTTGAACTTTTCTCTGTGTGTCTCCCAAAAGTGTCTGTAAATTCATAAGCATGGATTTAAAAGTTTTTATTTATATCATATATCTGCGTGTACTGTGTATAATAATTATGCATTTATAAATGCACACAGATGCAAGTATAGGCATTTAAGAAATACTTGAATATATATGAATATATACACATTTTTATATTTATATTATACATAATTATAATTATTTAATAATGCATGCATGTGTGTGTTAATTTAGTACACACACACACACATACACTTGAACTAAAGAATTATTAGGAACACCTGTTTAATTTATCATTATTGCAATTATCTAATCAACCAATCACATGGCAGTTGCTTCAATGCATTGAGGGGTGTGGTCCTGGTCAAGACAATCTCCTGAACTCAAAACTGAATGTCAGAATGGGAAAGAAAGGTGATTTAAGCAATTTTGAGCATGGAAAGCATCGTTAGCAGCGATTTTTGTGTGAGCATATTAGTGAACACCCCTGACCACTCGGTGAGTTTCACGTCTTTGTAAACGAAAGTTTAATGCATTTTAGGAAGGATTGTTCCAGTGCACCTATAGACCCATTGTAGAGGTGGAAGGGGAAAAACAAACACCCGAAAATTCTCGGGGCAGCTGCATATGTTGAAATTTCAGTCAAACCCGTTCTATTTCATCATAAACAATCTGAAAACAGGGCTTTAAAGGCGTTCTAAGCGAATCTGCGAGATGTTAGTTTTTGTTGACATTTGAGTTGTTTTCAAACAGACGGAGCGTAGTTAACTCCTCCCCCTCCCTTCCGTGCTTTCATGAACGCGCCCAACCCCCACCCCCAAATCCTTCTTGTCATTTATTGGCTGGAATACTTTGTTATGGTTTCTGTTTGTAGGTTTGGCCACTGTGTTGTTATTGCAGTTTGTGAAGCCTGGGCTGTCTACAGAGATCGCGTTTTTTTACAGTTTGATCAGCGGACAGGCAGCAAGCAGATGTTTCCTGTGTGTAACAAAAAATGTTTTATGGTCTAAAACGCATCAATTCGCTTAGAGCACCTTTAAGTGTAAAATATCGAACTTGTACTTTACGCTTGTTCTGCTTCCTAAAGAACCCAGCATTATGGAAACAATGGATAAAGTTTGTTTATCCGGGGTAGCAGCGGAGTTGAGCGTGTTTGTTTGTTTAAAGCTGAATTTCGTTGAAATGGGGCGGTCCCAACCATCGCAAGCGGTAAGCAAAACTGCATTAAATGTCTGTGTGTGTTGGCAATTGGTGCGCAAGTGCATATAATGTAAACAAAACGAACATGTAGTAATCCAGAGTGGGAAAATGTTTTGTGTGTGTGTTGCTTGCTCGTGCACGATACACCTCCAGGAGCTCGGTATAGACCCTTTTACTGTTTGTACACAATGATGACGTGGCAGCGTATGCGCGTGCATTTAGGCAACGGAAGTATCGTAAGAATCAACAGTGAAGCAACACAAACAGTAAGTTATTTTAAAAAAATTGACTTTATCAACATTTTCACTACAGCTACCAGATCCGTGTACTATAGTGGAGTGGATAAAAGACGTTAGCAGATGGCCAAAAATAAAGTTGCCAGATACATATATACGTATATTATATTAGTGCAACCAAACGCAACAACGGGACATTTTGATGTTGAGAAACCGTTTTAATAAACTTTCTAAGTTGCTACCACGTTAGAACCAATGGGGAATAACACCACTTCTGTTGCCCAAATGCGCGCGCAGGCTATTTGATCACGTGAGCTGTAAAAGGGTCTATAGCTATCTCTCATTTATAAATTTGATAAAACTAAAGATTTTTGGATATATGAAGGATGTAATACTACTCTATAGGTAGGTACTCAAGATTAACATGAGAAAAGCAAAAAACAGCGTGTGTTATGCGAGCTTTAAATAATGACGTTCTCATGGATGGGGCATGCGCAGTACCCGAGGAGTTGCAAACATGGCGGCGCAGTGACGCGACTTCCTTAAAAAAAAAAACTCTTTTCTGCAAAGTAAAGTTAGATCATGAATCAAAATGTATTGTTTAGTAAAGAAATTGCTATACCTGTTTCTCAGTCCTTTCTGCTGCAGCCGATACACTATCGTGGTTTTTATGGTCGTCCACAACACAGAGCAAACAAATGCACTGCTGGTCAGTACGGCAGAAAACCTCCAACACTCGGTCATGTTGAGGGCAGATCATCCTCAGTCGTCCACTCGCGTCAGTTACCTTGTGCGGTTTACTTGAGTGAAACTCATTGTGCAGTTTTAAGTGAGTTTGACAGTAATATTCACGACAGAATAGACAGAACTTTACAGCTTTGTCTTTCTTCCCAGTACATATGTCACACTGTTTCACATCTTCAGGGCCAGCAGAACAGCTATCAGAAGGACCAGCAATTATTTTACGTTTTGTGCTCTTTACCTCTTCCACAACTTCAGCAAACATCACATTCTTATATAAAACAGGTCTTGGATTAAATGTGTGCCTGCACTGAGGGCAGCTGTAGACTCCCGCCTCATCCTCCTTATTCCAGCAGTCTGTAATACACCCCATACAATAACTATGACCACAGGGAATAGTCACTGCGTCTTTTAGCAATTCCAGACACACGGGACAACTAAATTTGTCTTGAAAGAAACTTGCATGTGCCATTTTACTGCATGTAACGTTACAAAGAGATGGAAATCAACGAATAACAGCAGTCTTCATGTCAATTAACGCTTGCTGTAAGGTCGGTATTGATCGATCTACACCAGCTTCATTAGTCGAGGATCGTGCTGAAACCAAGTAGATATTACCAAGAGGTCAGTGTTACGAAAAGTTATGACGCTCGAAACCGCCGCTCTAGTCAAGGAAGTTCACCTGTCACTTAAATTCTTCTTCTTCTTTTAATGTTCAATGGCGGGTTGGCCAACCAGTTACAAGGTGCATTACCGCCACCTTATGGAAAGAGAGTGTGAAGCGTTAACAGAGGCAAAACATCTATTTTAAATATTATTATTTCAAATATAATTTAAATTCTTCCAGTTAAACAGGATTTTTTAAGTTAGTTAAATGATACATTGTTCATTATTCTATGTCCTGGTGAACAAATTAGATTTTTTAAAAGTAAGGCAGACTTTTTATATACCTTGCAATGCAACATTGAGTGTTCAATTGCCCACAATTGATCCCAGAATGTACACAAACTTGTTTCATTTTCAAAATTATTTAAAGAGTGACCAATCCCTAAGTGAACATGGAGTCTTCTTTCCTATTGTTACAATTTTTGTTAAACTTGGTTTATGTCATCCTTATTTGGGTCATTCTATATAAATGGTGGCTTTCCTGTCCCAGCCCCAACCACCAGGAAAAACATTTAAAATTGTCATATAATGACACAAAATATATGTTTTTTTGTTTTAATTGAAGTGTTTTATTATTAATAAAACATATGTGAGACAGTTATATTGCAAACCATTTTTTATATATATTGTAGAACACAGTCAGTACCGTGAAATTGGCTTGTCCCTCGGGTCAGGTGTCGTGGTTTAGTGACATATTTTAAGTTAAAAATATATTATTCTCCCCTTTAAATAACATAATACAAAGGGAAGTAGTACAGTTATTTAGTAGACTACTTAAAAAACTAAAATATCAACTAAATATTATAAATAATTTACAGGGAATACCTGTCCTCCAATTTCATGTCACTGGTGTTACAATTTATAAAAACCTTCACATTGAAAAAAATCAACATCCTTGCCAACTTCTTCCTGGGTCAAACATTCATTGAAGGCATGGCTGTTTTGAAAAGCACATGGTGAGTGTGCACTCTCTTCTCATCTTTTAGAAATTTGATAAATAATTTGATAATTTCATGCAAGGCCTTAAGATGTGTCACTGGTGTTACTACAGTTTATAGTTAGAGGAAAGGACATTTTATTAAGATAATTTTTCAAATTGCATGATTAAGTGATTTATTTACAATTTAAGAAGTGTGGTTTGAGCTACTGTGACCGCCCTCTTAGATATGCCATTTTGTCTGCAGATTTGTCACTGGTGTTTTCATCACTGGTGTTACTGTTGCTGCTTTCATAAGTAAGCATTTTTAGGATATCATCATTCAATTTTGTTCACTCAACCTCAATTATTTCTAATGTTACAACAAAAAACACAATGGTAGAAATAGAAAAAGTTTCACACAATAGATCTTTACGCATGCCTGTTTAAAGTAAATTATTACTAATCAAGACAATTTCTTAATATTACATTAACTTTTTCTGTCTTTGATTATGTATGCAAATAAAATAGTGGAGGTTAACTATTATCTGACTATAAGTTTTGGTATAAAAAAGAAATCCATTTTTAAAAAGTTGTCTGTTCAAAAAGCCACCATTTTCATAGAATGACCCATTTGTATTTGTATAACATGTGATCGATCAACTGCTTCCTCAAGTTTTTCTTATACCCAGTTTACTACACTGTAAAAAGAAAAATTTTGATCATCTTAAAAAATTACTTTAATTGGTAACACAAAAAGCTGTTTTACCTTATATGTTTAAGTAAAAAACACTTGATATGAAAAAAAAATAGTTGAAATAATACATTTTTGGGTGTTACCAATTGTTGATCCAACTTTTACTTTTTACAGTGCATGTATATAACATGGTAAAACCAGGATTATCTCCATGAAAAATACTTGATAATGCTCAAAGTCAATCAGAGCATATGATAACATTTGTTTGTTTTTCCTCCTAAACCCACTGGAGAGCTAAAAGTTTGGCTATTAATCTGTAGTGAACTCTGATAAATGTGACCCTGTCTGTGAAAATCCCATTTATCATCCTACAAAATGTAAAGAACATTCTGTAAAAATGTTACATAGATATCTTTAAGTAAGGCCATGTTGAAATTAAAGTGAAATCAAACTTAAAATTAGATTATGAGACTTTAGATTCAACAGGTAGGGTCACAAATGTCATTCTTTTCTTTATGCTTAAGCTAAAGCTTGGAAAAATAAGCTAATGTTGTTTAACCAAAAATAGGATCCTTAAACCCTCTATAATTCTGCTGTATATTTGCGACATATATGCCTTTTTAAAATAGTCTTTAAGATTGAGATTGACTCTATATCAGTGCTGTATTCAGCAAGTTCATATTTCTGTAATTCCCACTGTTTGTGCACCTTTATTCGCTGTCCAGTGTCCATCTAAAACTTTTGACACTTCTATTCTGATGTTACTTTCTGTTTTGATTCCATTCACTTACCTCCATTAGCAAAACAATATGGGCCTGCAGTATGTACTGTATTGTAGACTAATTAAAATACATTCATTTCATATTAATAATCCGATTTCTATGGTAGGCTAAAGCGCATATGAACGTCCGAGAGAAACCTGATGCTGGACACCTTCTAAGTCTGGATTTTGTGAGAATCACCCATTTGGTTGGTTACACCATAAAAAAATCCAACTTATGTTTAGTTGAAAAAACTCTTTTATTCTTTTTTTTTAATTTCATAATATAGACAGGAATCAAGTATTCAGCTTATACAATGGTTACCAAAAACATTGCTCTGGTGGTTATTTTAAGACATTTGACAGGTTGGGTGTTTGCAGAAAAATAATTAACACCCATGAAACATTTCTCAACAATCAGAATAAAGCATTCAACAGGTCCGTGGTGTGTGTGTATTTATATATATTTAAATTGAACTAAAGAAAAACACCCTTTCACACTATGTTACATTCAGAAATGGATACGTGCAAAAAGAACCAGAAAAAAATCTAAAGCGCACAACATAATCTGAGTAAATAAGTAAAATAAGTGCTTAGAGAATTTAAACATCAAGGTCAAGCAAATCAGATTTGATGTGTTTGTTTTAATTTCTAAATAATCATTCTTAAAATGCCATGCATTGAAAACAGTCAACCAATCTTACATTACTTGTTTACAGCACTTTGCCATTTTCAGATGTAATTTCTAATCGAACAACCCTAAATATAACAGTATTAGTTTTATGAGTTATTGTGTCAGGTGACACATTTTTACTGTGGATCCTTTATTAACATAAAACCCAGGATAGAGAGGTTGAGTGAATTTAGTTTGGACTCTGTGGATGAGGGTCATTGTGTCAGAGACGCTATAGAAGGACAGAGATCCGGCACTGTGATCCACATACACTCCTATTTTAGAGCAACTGAAGTACACAGAGAGATCGGTCCAGATATTATTGTGCTCAAATGAATACCTGGAGGGTGAGCAGAGTAAACTCCAGGACTGATTATTGCATCCAAACACACTCTCATAACCATTTCCCTTCCTGCTGATGCTCTTATACGAGACTGATACATGAACACCTTCATCCCCACTCCACTCAACCTCCCAGTAACAGCGTCCAGTCACACTCTCTTTACACAACACCTGCTGCCAGTGATCAAATCTGTCTGGATGATCAGGATACTGCTGGTCTGAATCAGTGTAAGTAACCTCTCTGTCTCCATCAGAGAGCCAGAGACATTTATTCATTGTGTATGAATCCAGCGTGAACTGACGGGAATCTGGTAAAGATAAAATACATTGTATTACATTACATTATTAGTATTTTTTTATCTGTACATTATCTGTTATTCAGACATTATCATAAAAGTTTGGCATTGTTTATGTTTAACATACTTTTGCTTAACATATGTAAAATGCACATTTGTACCTGACTGCTCTTCAGACTATTAAAGGCACCTATTATTCCCAAAATGTGTCTGTGAAGTTTCAGCTCAAAATAACTCAGATCATTTGTTATACGTGCCCAAAATGGCCCTATTTGGGTGGAAGCAAAAATGTGCTGTTTTCATATGTGTACACTCTAAAAATGGCTGGGTTATTATTGACCCATAATGGGTTAAATATGACCCAATGCAACCATGGGGTATAATAACCCAGCATTGGGGCAATTTTTAACCCAGCACATGTTCTGTCCAATATTTTTAAAATAAAAATAACCCAGCCATTTTGTAGAGTGTACCTTTAAATGCAAATGATCTATGCTTCTCACTCTCTTGCCGAAAGTCTGTGACAATAGTATCCCACTATTGAGATTTGGTGAAAAGCTTATAAAGGAGCATTTCACCCGTAAAAACATTAATCTTTATTGAAAGTGTGTCATATTTGTAGTCGAAATGTAACTCACATTTCGAATTTGGTGCCTATTTGACCGAAAAAAGGGGTGTTTGTAGTCTCACCCCCTCAACAAAGAAATTGGACTTTCTGCTTTCAATGATGCAAAATGATGATTTTACATCAATGACAGAAGGAAGTGCAACACTGAAAACTGTATTTCTCCTGTCTCAGCGGCAACTGAGGAAAAGAAGCACGACCATTCAAAAACATGACTGGGGTTTTAAAGATACAAAGCTTATGCAAATCGGTGAAGTGTCCCTTTAAAACTCGCTGAGGGTGGACACTATGGTAATGCAGAACTGTCAGTCAGTGGCCATGGGTGGGGCTTTATCAGTGTGATGTCATATTAACAACAGAATCAGAACAGCATGTCTAATGAAACTGCTTTGGTTTAATAGGAATTAAAAAAGGAGTGGTTGGATTTGTTTCATTGTAGAGTGGTTGTGTTCACACACAGTCAACACATTCATTTCCAAACCCTTTGTAAAAGTGGATATTGCATAATAGGTGAGTATTAATTGCAATTAAAAATGAAATGAAACAATATTTTAGTTTACTAAACAGTTTATGGACATATATTGCTGTAAGTGGTCTGATCAGATCATCAGGATTATGAACTTCATTTAACATAAAATGTATTACACTGGAAAAGACAGCACTGAACACTTTACGTAGCGTTTATGCCAGCGGCCGGTGTATGTTTTCATTTGTTTCCAATGGAAGTGCCGCGCTTCTCAAAAACGCCAGCAGCTGGCGGGTTTTGTCCTTGCTGAGCTGTGGCACTCAGCAGTTTTTCCGCGCCCAGCGCTTAGGGGTTGTGCACACCAAAACTTTTAAACGCGACTGAAAATGCCTGGAGGACGCCGAATGCCTGCTATTTTTCAGCTGAGTGCCAGCTTTCTTCAGCTCAGCGCTTTGGTAGCTCTGATACTTCAGCTGTGAGCCGGTTGGTTGCTGTGGTAATGTCCCACCCCTCCTCCACTGTAATTGGACGCCCGTGTGAGAACTGACATTGACGAGCTTTTTACCCAAAGTTGAATATTTATCAACTCTCGGCGCTCAAGCCTGAGTGCGGAAATAACCGTGAGCGCCAGTTTTCAGCATGGAAAAAAACGCTAGCTGCTGGCTTATTTGAAAAACGGTGAGCTTCCATTGGAAACAGTTGAGAATATGCACTGGCCGATGAAGTATAAGCTTTGGTGTGCACGCCCCCTAAAGCCCGATTTATAGTCGTACGTAAGTTCTACGCTGTAGCTATGGCGTAGGCTATCAGTAGCCTGTGCGTAGCTCTGCGTAGCCTGACGTGCACCTCGCAAAAATTTTAACAGTGCGTCAGTTCTACGCGGACCGCAAGCGCTGTGATTGGTCCACCAGAACCCCTCCCATCAGGTAAAAAAAACTGCGTCATAGGTATTCCGTTTGCGACGGTGAAAACAAAGAATGGCCAAGTTGAGGAGTGATTTAACTCAAACTGCAACAAAAGTCGTCGTTTATTTACTTCCATCATCGCTGGTCTTCTCAAATCATACACAAGTTGCTGTTTTTTCTTCATTTGTGGGTTAACTTGCCAAGCTTCTTCTTCTTTGATGGTGGCGCTGCTAATGTGGTTACACGCGTGGATACTGCCTACCAGCGGTCTGCGCCCGTGTTTGCACGTCTACGCGGACGACGCCGCAAAAGTATAAATGAAAACCGTCGTGGAACCTACGCAGGCCCTGTCCCAAATGGCGCACTTCATGTGGATTTTCGTTCTCGCTTAGTCTACGAGTCCGTAGGGTGTCCCATCTGTCATTTTTATGCTTTGAAGTGTGCTCATCAGCGCCTCCTTTGCCCCCTTGATGCAGCAGGCTTCGCGCACTTTGCCAACCCAGAAGTCCTTGCGAGAGGGCAATCAGACCAATCAGACGACGGAAGGGAGGAGTTCACACTGACGGTCAACCTCTCTACCTATTTCCGGTGTGATGCTCGAGTCTGTTCCAAAATACGACTCCGGTGCACCCACGTGGACTCACATCAAGGGTCCCTAAAGTCTGGACTACGTGATGTCATCAAAGTGTGGACTCTGAGGAGGACCACAAGTCCAGAGTGTGCCATTTGGGACAGGGCGGCAGTCGCGGCTTCGCCGTAGGACCTTGGCTACGCACAACTATAACTAGCTCTTAAGAGTTGAAAAATATTAAACTTTGGATGGCCGAGTGAAAAGTGACATTGACAAGCTGAGTTTTTTTACCACATTGGAGGAAAGGTGGGACAAATATCAAAACAACCAACCGGCGCATCGTTCAACGACTGATAAACAAAGCAAAGTATCATAGCAACCAAACCGCTCATCTGAAAAAAGCCTACTTTTCAGCTGCGTTTAAATGCTTTGGTGTGCCCTTAGCTCCTTTTTTGTTTTTAAAGGAATTGAAGAATTAACCTAGATGGATTAAAACGCAGAATAAGACCAAAAGAAACCTTTAGTTTCCACAACAATTACAAATGATATTATTTAAACATCTCTATTAGTAAGTGTGAATACTTTAGCATCTGAACTATTTTTTCCCTTTTTATATTATTCATATCATTTTAAATGTTTTCAAAGTGTCTTACATTGCAAAAACTCCAGCCTGGTCTTGGGTTCACCAGAATTAATCGTGATAGATTTCACTAAGGACATAAACAGACATAATTAGTGTAATTCTCAAATTATAAAAAAGGGAATATAATCTTTTTTTTTTAGAGTGAATGAGTATCTTCTTCTTTACCTCTATCAGAAATCTTTTCTATCTCGTCTCTACAAAAATCCTTCACTTTGTCATTCAGTTGAGAAATAGATTTTCTCACATCATCAAAAGAGAGAAGAGAACAAATGTTGTGTGAGACTTTAGATTCAGGAGCTGCAGAGAGAGACTGAAAACTCTACAGAAGAAAACATACAAAGATCTTCATTAAGGTTTTTAGTCTTGCCTCAGCACTTTTAACCAGATGTTTCAAGCGTCACTTACATAATATGCATAAAAAGAGACAAAATCTGTCTGAGGCAGAGGAGGGATTATACAATTCTGTTACCTGCAGGAAATGGATGTGATTGTCTGTTTGTGAAAGCTGCTCCAGCTCAGTGTCTCTTCTCCTCAGATCAGACATCTCCTGCTCCAGTTGCTTTAAGAGTCCTTCAGCTCGACTCACTGCAGTCTTTTCCTGATCTCTGATCAGCTGTGTCACCTCAGAGCGACGTCTCTCAATGGAGCGGATCAGCTCAGTGAAGATCTTCTCACTGTCCTCCACTGCTGTCTGTGCAGATCTCTGTTAGGAGACACATTACATTCAGCTCTTACTGATACATCACACAACGTGTGATCCACTGAAAGATCTTCATCACTGGAGGAGAAACCTATCTGAATCTCAAACTGCTCTTCCAGGTGTCAGCAGATGTTCATCTGTTTAAAACTCACCTTATGAGACCTCACAGTCTCTCTCAGATCCTGAATCTCTTTCTCTCTTTCCTGGATTCTCTGCTGAACTTTTCTCTGTGTTGCTCCTAAAATTCTCTGTAGGAAAACACAGCGGTGAACCTTTATCTGAGTGACTATATCTCATTTAACTTGCTTATACAAATATACGCAGCGGATATCAAAACATACCTGTTTCTCAGTCCTCTCTGCTGCAGCTCCTACAGTTTCATGATTTTTATGTTCGTCCATCACACATAGATAACAAATGCATTGCTGGTCAGTTTTGCAGTAGATTTCCAGATGTTTTCTATGTTTTGCGCAGATCATCTCATGGAGACGTCCAGTTGGATCCATCAGATCGTGCTTTTTAACCTGAAAGAATTTTTCATGTTGATCAAGATGATTTTGACAGTAAGAGTTCAGACACTCCAGACAGGATTTGACAGCTTTGTATTTTCTCCCGGTGCAGATGTCACACTCCACATCTCCAGGTCCAGCATAACAGTGATCAGGAGGAGAGGTCTGGAGTTTTTTCTTCTCCAGTTCCTCCACCGCTTCAGCAAACATCACATTCTTATATAAAGCAGGTCTTGGAGTGAATGTGTGTCTGCATTGAGGACATCTGTAGACTCCCGTCTGATCCTCGTGATTCCAGTAGTCTGTAATACAGCTCATACAGTAACTGTGTCCACATGGAATGGTCACTGGATTTTTCAGTAGATCCAAACACACCGAACAGCTGAACTTGTCTTGAGAAAAACTGTCTTCTGCCATTTTGGTGTATGCACACACAGACGGAGCGAGACAAACAAGTCGCCAATAGAGTCGTTTAAGAAAATTGCTAATTATTTCCCCATTCTTGGCTTGAGAGATGTGTGTACAAAACAGGTTTTACTGTGAGGTGTGACTCACCTGTATTTTAAGAACATAAATAAAGTCTCAGTGGCACACAGGCAAAAAATAAAGAGTTTACAGACAATTCAGCAACATGTGGGATTTAATTTATGGCACTACTAATTCATTACGTTGGTGTCTGCAAATATCGACTGTTCTGCCGAGTTTAGCTACAACCACAAACCTAAATATTTGTCTGTGTGGAAGACTCAGCAACATAACTGCTTTACAGGTTCTTCTGCATTTTTACAAGCTTTTCGCTGGCAGCATGTATTAGGAACAGGTGTGAGGCACGTCACATACTCAAGTTTGGTTCATTATTATTTTTATTATGTTTTCATAAATTCAAACATTAATGCACAGATGCGTAGCTTTATGATGGAGAAATCATTCGAGGTGGATTCATGGTCCACTTTACAGCATTTCACGAAAGCATCAGTTCCTCTCTTTTTGATCATTGTCTGAAACTGGACAAATCTGAGTTTTTCTGTTTTAGTCACAGTGTGGATAAGTGCAATGCTTACAGTGTATCTGGGTGGTAGCACTGTTTATTTATTTATTTAAGGTTATTTGTATAGGGACAGATACAATAGACATAGACAAACTGGAGATACAGTCCTCAAATGATGTACTGTAGCCGAAGCTAATTTGCAGCACTTGTCCCTAGAAGGGCTTTTTTTAACTATAATAAACCTGTTAACCTGTCAACCTGCAGATCTTCACCCTTGCAGTATTTCCTGTACTGTGAAATCAACCCTGTAAAACCTGACAAGTTCAGAGTACTCAAGAATTTTGTAGAAAGTGATTACATGCATTTTTTTTTAAAGTAAACCAACTTTTTAAAATAAAAAAAAATTAAGTAAAGAAAACTTAAAAAATTCAGTTAACCCAAACTTAAAATTGTATGTTTCATTTTGATTCATATTTAAGTACACTATAACATAAGTAAGGACTGTTTACAATATATTTATTGTATACTGTACTTAAAACTTATATTTACAATTAAATTTTTGTTCACA
Source organism: Paramisgurnus dabryanus (assembly GCF_030506205.2). Lineage (NCBI taxonomy): Eukaryota > Metazoa > Chordata > Actinopteri > Cypriniformes > Cobitidae > Paramisgurnus > Paramisgurnus dabryanus. The sequence goes on along the minus strand of NC_133342.1, from coordinate 15,831,262 downwards.
AGCCACAGAAACAGATTATGTGAAAGTGTGTTGAGACTGAGCTCAGTGTTGACTTTTACACAGTCATATTTTACATGATATATAAAGCAACAAATATCCGACCTACAGCATAAGCACAGGCACTACACTTCTAAACAATGGTAAGCACAAAACTAAAAAATAGCAAACTCTTCTAAATCTCCAACATAAATGAATGTCTTTCTCTTTCCTGAAAACTACATAAAATATCACTTAATTAAAAAAAAAATGCTCTCGTATTGCGGGCTCATGCAAATCATGCTGGGAACTGGAACCTCAACCAATTGTGTTGATTTAACTTTTAACTGAAGTAAATTTCCAGTGCCAGACTCTTTCATAGCTTACCTGGCATATTAAATCACACTCATCACAACCACCAAAAGTTTGTAATTATTTGCAGTGTTTGTTACAGTAAGGCTGTGGTATTGAAATGAGTCCGTTTGGAAGAAATAAATAAAAAAATTTATGTTCTTTGACTCATTTTATTTGAGTTTGTGGAATTTAAAATGGTGAACTCATTGAAAACACATAAAACTTTTAAGTTGAATGAACTGTTTTACAGGTTTTAGTTCAGTTTACTCTTTTTAAATGAGTATATTGTACTGTTCGAGTTTACAGTGAATGATGTATATGTGAAGGGGTCAGCTTATGAATTCCCACAAACTTTTTTTGTTGTGAAATTCTTGAGTTTGACCCCTTGCACAGTACATCATTCTCAAGAAAAATATTAGCATTTATTATGTTAATCAAATGAAGTGGGAAAAACTAAATGTTTTTATGGCCCTACAACATGTCCAGTGAACCTGCTGTGACAAAGCTAAGATTAAAAGCGGGGTGCACGATCTCTGAAAGCCAATGTTGTATTTGAAATCACCTAAACAAACACACCCCTACCCCAATAGAATCTGGACCTTCTTTTGATAGACCCGCCCCACATATGCAACCCAGGCAATGATGTTGGTTAGTAGAAACGCCTCTTACTGCTGATTGGCTTCAAGTGTGTTTTGGTACTCATCCCAACTCCCTTTTCCAAAGTGTTTTTTTATCGTGCACCCCGCCTTTAAATATAAAAAAATAGCAATACTTAATATTAAAATCAAGTTAAATTAAATCAGCATGTCTTTTAAAATAAGTAAAACTGTTTTAATCACACACTACTCCTTTTCAATTCCCATGTTTTCTTTGATTTCAGATTGTAAAATATTTAGCAATACTGTAATGCTGAATTTAGTGTTATTTATGAAATTTATGCAGGATTTGTTTTTTCAGACGACATAGTTTCACTGTAGATTCTTTACTAACATAAAACCCAGGATAGAGAGGTTGAGTAAATGTGGTTTGGACTTTGTGGATGAGGGTCATTGTATCAGAGACACTGTAGAAGGACAGAGATCCTGCACTGTGATCCACATACACTCCTATTTTGGAACAAATGGAGGACACGGGGAGTTCAATCAATTTATGATTGTGCTCAAATGAATATTTGGAGGTAGAGCAGAGTAAACTCCAGGACTGATTATTCCACCCAAACACACACACATGACCGTTTCCCTTCCTGCTGATGCTCTTATATGACACTGAAATTGACACACCGGCACTTCCACTCCACTCAACCTCCCAGTAACAGCGCCCGGTCACACTCTCATTACACAACACCTGCTGCCAGTGATCAAATCTGTCTGGATGATCAGGATACTGCTGGTCTGTATCAGTGTAAGTAACCTCTCTGTTCCCATCAGACAGATAGAGGTGTTTATACGTTGTGTTTGAATCCATTGTGAACTGACTGGAATCTAATAGAGAGAAAAACATCATTGGACATCATTATTCTACAAGAAACATGGTGCAGATCGGACACTGACACTCGCTGCCCTTCCGGATACATAGAAATTATATTGTCATCACTTAAGAACTGCAACGTGAAACGTGGAAGAGACTCTGGCGGCATTATCATTTGGTACAAAGAGACTTTAAAAAATGACTTATTTGTACAAAAAAAGGATTCAACACACATCTGGCTTAAACTCAAAAGAGGCATCATAGACTGCGAAAAGGACCTTTATATCTGTGCAGCCTACATACCTCCATCAGAATCACCATACTACAAGGACAATCTCTTTGATCAGCTTCAGATGGAAACCAGCCATTTTCAGGCTGAAGGAAATGTACTTTTATGTGGAGACTTTAACGCCCGAACAGGCTCAGAACCGGACATTATAGACACTCATGGGAATAATCATATACTGAAAACAAACATGCATCTCATTCCCACCACTACAACACGAAACAACCCTGACAGTACAGTTAACAAAAATGGTAGGGAGTTGGTGTGTCTCTGTCGAGGTTTGGGCTTATATATGCTTAATGGTAGGATCCGAGGTGACTCTTTAGGTCGATTCACATACTGCTCATCTCTTGGCGCTAGTGTTGTTGACTATGCCATTACAGACCTAGACCCCTCCTTATTACGAGCATTTACAGTCAGACCACAGTCTACCTTATCAGACCACTGTCAAATAAACGTGTTTATAAAGAGAACACAACAAACTCATAGAAGCGAACAAAAGCCCTGCAATCTGACCAAATTGAACCCAACATTTAAATGGTCCCCAAACTCTGAAACCGAATTTATTAGTGCAGTCAGCTCCAAAGACATTTCCAACTTAATTAATACATTTAAAACAACACAGTTTATGACTAGTAAAACCGAGGTAAATGCTGCAGTACAACAAATAAATCATATTTATGAAAGATGCGCAATCAAAGCGAACCTACTCCGTACAAACAAAAAAACTAAAGTAAAATCTGGAGATGAAATCTGGTTCGATAACGAATGTAAAAGTAAAAGACAACGTCTTCGACAACTCTCCAACCAAAAACACAGAGATCCACACAAACAAGAAATAAGACAAAACTACTGCGAAGCACTTAGGGATTACAAAAATACAATTTACTACAAAAAACAACAACACCTCAATTATACTCTCAAAGAAATCCAAGACTCAATTCATAATAATCAATTCTGGGAAAAATGGAATAGCCTAAACAAAAAACAAAACCAGGACATACCCATACAAAATGGAGAACTATGGAAAGACTACTTTAAAAACCTCTTCAGGGAAATCTCCTCAGATAGTCTTACACCTGATCAAAAAAATGTACAAACTAAACTAAAACAATTGGAATCCATCATTAAAAACAACCAAAACCCCTTAGATTACCCGATTAGCTTAGAAGAACTAAAAGAAGCACTAAAGAAATTAAAACCCAGAAAGGCATGCGGTTTAGACAACATCAGAACAGAAATGTTGAAACACAGTCCTGCAGCAATGCAAGAGACACTTTTAAAAATGTTTAATTTAATCCTACAAACTGGACACTTTCCTGAAACCTGGAGTACAGGTTTAATACACCCGCTATATAAGAGCGGAGACAAATTTGACCCCAATAACTACAGAGGCATTTGTGTAAATAGTAATCTAGGGAAGACTTTCTGTGGTATCTTAAATGCTCGGATTCAGGCCTTCCTTACCAAACACAACGTCTTAAGTAAAAGTCAGATTGGATTTTTACCAAACCACCGCACCACTGACCACATTTATACACTACAGACGATAGTCAATCAACACGTTCATCATAAAAACAAAGGCAAAGTTTATGCATGTTTCATTGACTTTAAAAAAGCATTCGACTCGATATGGCACGACGGCTTATACTATAAAATTCTACAATCAGGCATAGGAGGAAAAGTATATGACATCATTAAATCCATGTACTCAGAAAACAAGTGCGGAGTTAAAATCGGTGACAAAAGAACAGAATTTTTCAGTCAAGGGCGTGGGGTGAGACAGGGCTGTAACTTGAGTCCAACTCTATTCAACTTATATATTAATGAGTTAGCAGTGTTACTGGAACAATCCAGCACACCCGGTCTCATCCTAAACAACTCAGAGATTAAAGCTCTTCTGTATGCAGATGATCTGGTGCTATTGTCAGACACTGCACAAGGTTTACAGCAACACCTGGACCTGCTGGAGAAATACTGTCAAAATTGGGCCCTGACGGTCAATCTGAAGAAAACTAAAATTATGATTTTCCAGAAAAAAGCAAGATTACAAGATAACAGATACACATTTACTCTGGGAAACACTGCACTAGAACACACCTTACACTACGACTATCTTGGGTTAAAAATCAGCGCATCAGGCGGTTTTGGTCTTGCGGTAAATGCACTTAAAGAGAAAGCTAGACGAGCATTCTATGTCATCAAAGGCAAATTTAAACAAACAGACATTCCTGCTACAGTTTGGTGTAAAATATTTGATAGTGTAATAATGCCCATAGCTCTGTACGGTTGTGAGGTTTGGGGTCCACAATGCCTAACAGATTACTCCAAATGGGACAAACATCCAATGGAATCCCTGCATGCTGAATTCTGTAGAAATATTTTAAGAGTTCAGAGAAGAACACCTACTAATGCATGCAGGGCTGAATTAGGCAGATACCCCCTAATAATACACATCCAAAAACGCTCCCTTAAATTCTGGTCACACTTAAACTCAAGTCCCCCGAACACACTTCAATATGAAGCCCTTAAAACCCAAGAGAAGAGACCTAAAACCAGTCCCATCTGTCAACTGGCTCTAAAACTCCAGACCAGCACTAATGAACGCAAACAAACCACAATAAACCAAATCATTAAAGAAAGTCAAACTTTATATTTGGATCATTGGGATAATGAAAGTAAAAACCAAAGTAAACTAGAATGTTATCGGGCACTAAACAGAAAATACAGTCTGTCAGAATATCTCTCCACAGTTAGAGATGTAAAGCAGAGACGAATCCTCACTAAATACAGACTCAGTGATCACAGTCTGGCAATAGAGAAAGGCCGACATAGACAAACATGGCTCCCAAAAGAAGAGCGAATCTGTGTCCATTGTGACAGTGGTGAGATCGAGACAGAGACACACTTTCTCCTTTACTGTGGTAAATATAAAGAGCTTAGAGAAAAACACTTTGACAAAATCTCAAAGCTCATACCAGAGTTTCATAGCTCTTCAGACTCAGATCAAATGAAGATGTTACTGGGGGAAGACAGACACCCATCAGTTGCTGCTAAATTCATTTATCAGTTACACACCATCAGAAATAATCCACAGCCCTGATCTTGTACAGTATTTTTATTTTACCTCTCATGTGCCTCCATAAATGTACATTTGTATACTTCATATGTTTATATTTCAAAGTCAACTTTATATTGTAAATATCCTCTGATTCTATTTTATTTTATTTGCAGTAGTACTTCATCCATCACCCAGCACCTTAGCTTAATTGCACCTTAATGTTTGTTAATATTGTGTTATTGTATGTTTCTTGTTTTATGTATAATGCTTTGGCAATATTGTAAGTGACACAATCATGCCAATAAAGTTCTTTAAATTGAAAATTGAAAATTGAAAATTGAAATTGAAAATTGAAAAAAGCAAAAGTTTCATAAAAGTCATAATTGCAGAATATCCTAAACTGTAAACAATTTTCTATTTCACTTTTAATTTGTTACTGCACTTTTGTTACTATTATTAGATTTGGCCCTGGTTATGTTTAATATACTTATTAATTTAAAGGGACGGTTCACCCCCCCCCCCCCAAAAAAAATTGCTGTTTATTTACTCACCCATTAACGTCAATGCAGAGACAATTCATCATAGATTGTAAAAAATATGGACGTAGTGTCCTTGATGTCATCCATAGGTTTGTGAAGAGCTATTTTGAAGCCAATAGTTGCCGGAGCCTGCCGGAGCCATCTTACCAGCGTGTCACCATGCATTACTCGCGGATAAACGAAAATGGGCGAAGGGCAAAATTAGCTATATAGATTAAAAAACTTTTTGTTCCAGGCTGTAAACATATTATTTTCTGCTGTTAAGTTGGCCATTTTAACATGGGGTCTATGGGAATTAACTCCTTTTGGAGCCAGCCTCTAGCGGCCCCTAAATGAATTGCAATTTAAGTCACTTCCATTTTTGCTTCAAGATAGAGACTGGAAGGTTGCCCCTTTTTAAACATATGCAGGACGAATAGAAAGGAAGTGCGCTTTATCCTCCTGCACCTATAGGTGGCACTGAAAGGCCAACAAAGACCACAAAAAGAAGATTGCGCCCACATTAACACTAATAATGTTGTATATAATAATCAATTTCTTGCAAAAACTGATTTGCTTCACATGGCGTCAATATGTCACCAGGAGTCATGGGGATTACTATTGTATTTGATATATCTGCTTTTTAAACTCGCAAAGTGGTGAAAAAGTGCGTTTACATGCACAGTCTTACGCCGATTATGCTGCTTAAACTGATAACACGTGGGGTCATGTAAACGTGTAAAACTGTTTTCTTTAATCGGGGAAAGCTCATAAACGGTGTAAGCAAAAACCGATCGACACAGGTAGTTTTTTGCTCATTACGCCGATTTCGCGTGGCATGTAAACACCTTAACCCCGCTTTCTCACGGTTTTGTCCATGTGCGCATGTCCCCGCGTATGAAAGATAAATGTCACACGCGGAAGTAAGCGCAAAGTAACGCATAAAAGTCTCCGCTGGACTAAAGCAGTTGGCAGAGAAACTGAGTGCGTTTACATGCACAGAATAAGCGGATAACTATTAAAAATCAGCTTATTATAGAAAACTGTTTTCATGCGTTTACATGCAAATCAATAAGCCGGCTATGCAGTCAACTTCGTTTACATGGGACTTGAAGAATGATCAGGTTTCTCGCAGGCAGTGACGTCACCACCTATAGTACATAATAGTCGATCAAAAAGCCGACGGCATATCTGTCTTAAGCTGTACTGTTGTATCTCTCCTCGTGTCTGCAGAACCTGTAAATGTAACATGAGCTTTTATTTTAACAGTTTCTCTGCCAACTGCTTTAGTCGAGCGGAGACTTTTATGCGTTACCTTGCTCTTACTTCCGCGTGTGACGTTTATCTTTCATACGCGGGGACATGCGCACATGGACAAAACCGTGAGAAAGCGGGTTAAGGTATTTACATGCCATGCGAAATCGGCGTAATGAGCAAAAAACTACCTGTGCCGATCGGTTTTTGCTTACACCGTTTATGGGCTTTCCCCGATTAAAGAAAACCGCTTTACGCGTTTACATGACCCCACGTGTTATCAGTTTATGAAGCATAATCGGCGTAAGACTGTGCATGTAAACGCACTCACTGTGAGAATAGAAGCTCATGTTACATTTACAGGTTCTGACGACCTGAGAAGAGATACAACAGTACAGCTTAAGACAGATATGTCGTTGACTTTTTGATCGACTATTGTGTACTATAGGCGGTGACGTCACTGCCTGCGAGAAAACGGATAATTCTCCAAGTCCCATGTAAACACAGTTGTCTGCATAGCCGGTTTATTGATTTGCATGTAAATGCATGAAAACAGTTTTCTATAATAAGCAGATTTTTGATAGTTATCCGCTTATTCTGTGCATGTAAACGTACTCAATGACTTGCATTATATGAATCAAAGAGCACTGGGATTTCTGCAAAATGTCTTCTTTATCATTCTACTGAAGAAAAAATTTCATAAACATATCGAATGGCCTAAGGGTGAGTAAAAAAACAGCAAATTTTACTTTTTGGGTAAACTATCCTTTAAATGCACATTTATACTTATTTCAGTTTCTACTAGGCTATATTAAATGTATTTTTGCTGTTTAGACTATTTGAAAATCATCTGTATAAAAATTATTTTAGTTAAGTAACAGTTTATGAACAAACATTAATTCATGTGATCTACTGTACTAACAGACAGCATTGAATGTAAAGTGAATTAATGTGAATGGGACACAAAACTGAACACTGCTTACTGCTGATTTTACTCAATTCATTTACCTTTGTATCACTGATACTGAAATGTACGGCCTCAAAGATTTCTTTAAACATGTAGCATCTGAACTATTTGTGTCCTTATTCATACTCTTTCTTTGTGTACTATTGTTATTACATAAATATATTTTTAAAAAAATCAAAGTGTCTTACATTGCAAAAACTCCTTCCTGGTTTTGGGTTCATCAGAAATAATTCTAATAGATGTAACTAAGGACATAAACAGACATAATTAAAATAATTCTCATATACAGTATTGGCCCCCCTTCCTGATTTTTGTCACAATTTAATGTTTCAGATCATGAAAATTTTTTTAATATTAATGAAAGATAACACAAGTAAACACAACATGCAGTTTTTAAATGAAGGTTAATATTATGAAGGGAAAACAAAATCCAAACCCACATGGGCCTGCGTGAAAAAGGGTTTGCCCCCTATACATAATAACTGGTTGGGCCACCCTTAGCAGCAACAACTGCAATAAAGCATTATTTTGCGATAACTTTAAATGAGTCTGTTACAGCGCTGTGGAGGAATTTTGGTCCACTCATCTTTGCAAAATTGTTGTAATTCCACCACATTGGAGGGTTTTCGGGTATTAACCGCCTTTTAAGGTCATGCCACAGGATTGAGGTCAGAACTTTGACTAGGCCACTCAAAAGTTTTCATTTAGTTTTTCTTCAGCCATTCAGAGGTGGACTTGCTGGTGTGTTTTGGATCATTGTCCTGCTGCAGAACCCAAGATCACTTCAGTTTGAGGTCAGGAACAGATAGCCGGACATTCTCCATCAGGATTTTTTGGTAGACAGCAGAATATCACACTACCACAACCATATTTATAACCTTTTCCAGACTCAATTAATTCCTTTGTCACTTTTGGTTTACTTTGTCAGGCAGGTCCTATTTAAATGATTTCTTGATTGCAAACTATAAACGATCCCAAACGAGGCATAAGGGTCTTATCTAGCAAAACGATTGTCATTTTTGACAAGAAAAATAAAAAATATGCACTTTTAAACCACAACTTCTTGTCTAGGTCCTTTCCTGCGTGACCTAACGTAAATGCGTAGTGACGTAGGGAGGTCACGTGTTACATATATGAAACGCACATTTGCGGACCATTGTAAACAATAAACTGACACAAAGACATTTATTAGTATCATTCCAAATACAACAACATCGGAACGGTCCTCTTTCAACACACTTGTAAACACTGAGGCATAGTTTCGTGTTCGTCCTCTGTGACCTCTTGACGTATTGCGTGGGGTCACTCTGGCGCATCACGACCGGATCTAGACGAGAAGTTGTGGTTTATTAAAAGTGCATTTTTTTTTCTTGTCAAAAATGACAACTGTTCGCTAGATAAGACCCTTATGCCTCGTTTGGGATCGTTTGAAACTCCGTTGAAAAAAACTGTTACGTGTTGAGATAAGTGTTAATTGTTGGGCTCTATTAAAGTCCATTAAAATGAGAAAAATCCTGCAATGTTTTCCTCAAAAAACATAATTTCTTCTCGACTGAACAAAGAAAGACATCAACATTTTGGATGACATGGTGGTGAGGAAATTATCTGGATTTTTCTTTTAAGAAGATGGAATATTCCTTTAAAAACTGCATGTTGTGTTTACTTGTGTTATCTTTGTTTAATTCATTTAAATTTGTTTCATGATTTGAAACATTAATGTGTGACAAATATGCAAAAACATAAAATATCAGGAAAGGGGCCAACACTCTTTTCACACCACTAGTGAAATACAACATTATTTTTGAGAGTTAATGAGTATTTTCTTCTTTACCTCTATCAGAAATCTTTTCTATCTCGTCTCTACAAACATCTTCCACTTTGTCATTCAGTTGAGAAATAGATTTTCTCACATCATCAAAAGAGAGGAGAGAACTGACAAAAATGTTGTGTGAGACTTTAGATTCAGGAGCTGCAGAGAGAGACTGAAAACTCTACAGAAGAAAACATACAAAGATCTTCATCATCTCCATAGTTTCTTCAACAGATTATAATTGACTGGTCTACTGTGCTGTATTTGCAATCATTTGTCACTCTTGCATCATTTTGTAGTTTCTCTGTACTTCGGGTTAAAGTTCAACATTTTAACCAGCTGTTTTATTAATCACAACTAACATAATATGCCGAAAAAGAGAATTGGATTTCAGATTTCTTTCACCTGCAAGAAATGGATGTGATTGTCTGTTTGTGAAAGCTGCTCCAGCTCAGTGTCTTTCCTCCTCAGATCAGACATCTCCTGCTCCAGTTGCTTTAAGAGTCCTTCAGCTTGACTCACTGCAGTCTTTTCCTGATCTCTGATCAGTTGTGTCACCTTAGAGCGACGTCTATCAATGGAGCAGATCAGCTCAGTGAAGATCTTCTCACTGTCCTCCACAGCTGTCTGTGCAGATCTCTGTTAGGACACACATTACAATAAGCTCTGATACATCAGATCACACAACCTTTGATCCCCATCACTGAAACTTAACTCACCTTATGAGACCTCACAGCCTCTCTGAGATCCTGAATCTCTTTCTCTCTCTCCTGGATTCTCTGTTGAACTTTTCTCTGTGTCTCTTCTAAAATGTTCTGTAGGAAAACAAATAAAACAAATAAACTATAAAATCTCTTAAATACTAATAGACTTGCTAATACTAAATTAATATATGTCATTACCTGTTTCTCAGTCCTCTCTGCTACTGCTGTTACAATTTCATGGTTTTTATGTTCGTCCATCGTACACAGATAACAAATGTACTGCTGGTCGGTACGGCAGAAAATTTCCAGATGTTTTCTATGTTTTGCGCAGATCATTTCATGGAGTCGTCCAGTTGGATCCATCAGATCATGCTTCTTAACCTGAAAGAATTTTTCATGTTGATCAAGATGATTTTGACAGTAAGAGTTCAGACACTCCAGACAGGATTTGACAGCTTTGTATTTTCTCCCGGTGCAGATGTCACACTCCACATCTCCAGGTCCTGCATAACAGTGATCAGGAGAAGAGGTCTGGAGTTTTTTCTTCTTCAGTTCCTCCATCACTTCAGCAAACATCACATTCTTATATAAAGCAGGTCTTGGAGTGAAGATTTGTCGGCACTGAGGACATCTGTAGACTCCCGTCTGATCCTCCTGATTCCAGCAGTCTGTAATACAGCTCATACAGTAACTGTGTCCACAGGGAATGGTCACTGGCTCATTCAGTAGATCCAAACACACCGAACAGTTTAACTTGTCTTGAGAAAAATTTCCTTCTGCCATTTTAGTGTATGTACACACAGAAGGAGAGAGACAAACAAGTCACAAAGACTTTCAGTTTCGTTTTATGGTTCTTTGGAGTGAAAGTGAAAGTGACAAGCGTATCAAGTATGTAATGCATACTCGAAATGTGACCTTTGCATTTAACCCATCCTTAGTGAGTAGTGAACACACACCCGGAGCAGTGGGGAGCCATCCCAGTGCCCGGGGAGCAGTTAGGGTAAGGTGCCTTGCTCATGGGCACCACAGTTGCAACCCGCCAGCCATGAGCCTTAAACCGGCAACTCTCGAGTTATAAGCCTGACGCTCTTACTAACTAGGCTACAACTACAAATGTGTGAAAAACAGGTTTTATTGTGGGGTGTGAATAGCAAATAGATAGTTAAGTCCACCAGGTCACTCAGTGCCACACAGACAGAAATGAAACATCACTGACAACAGTAACAAAACGTTATTGATGTGGGGTCTGGTGTGTTTATCACATAATGTAGCATAAGTTAACTCTTATAAGCCCCCATTTTCTTGTATACGTTAGAGTTCTGTGGGGGTCAAAATGACCCCAGAAATTCAAAGGGTGATTAAAATATATATATATAAATTTTTAATGATACAAATAATATATCATTTTTTGTTTACCTCCCATCTATACATTAATGCTGTGTTTTGGGAGATATGAAGAACATTTGTACCTGCTTACCCTCTTAAACCCCGAGGACCCTGTCCCAGGTCAAAAATTTCGTATTTTGACTTAATATAAAATATTCTTTTAATCTTTAATGGTCCGTCATGGACCCCAGTAACACATATGAGATACTGTTTGAAAGCTTGGAGTCTCTACTTTCTGCAGATATGCATCACTTTGACACATCTTTTACTGTAAGAAAGTTATTTACACTTAATTTACACTATCACCCCCCACAATTTTTTATATCATATTTTATATCATTATTTTTGTTCTATTATCAACACATATACAACAATCGTTAAATGAATAATAAGGTAAAAAATGGTATTTTGTAAACTGTGAAACTTGAGTGTGAACTGCCTCAGATAGCACATATAGCCACAAATGCTACACCATCTTTTATCTTAGGTCCTACTCTAAAAAATGAGTCCATTCACAGCATTTTCTTTGGTTGTGTGCATATAAAATTAATATTTATATGAAAAATGTATTTTCACACCCTTCAGTAAAATAAGAATAACTTTTGAATGCGACATGCTAAAGAGTTCATTCTTTTTTTGGGTGTTTACTGTCTGCTGCTGCTAACAACCAGAACTGTCTGCAGTCTGCTAGAGTACACAGAACCAGAGTTATACACTATCAAAGACAGTATTTACAACATAAAAAAGAAAATTTGTCACAAACAGCAGCTTTTTATGTAACTTCAAAGGGTTTTCTTTAAAATGATATAAAGAAATTGCATTTATTCCACTGTATGTGGTTATGGGGACACTTCAAATGTTTTTAGGCAGAAATTGTATACAAAAAGGGTATTATTCCTCCCTTCAGTTGGAGTAAAATAACTTTTGCATAGATTATGAAAGAGAAAAATTACTTTTTCCTCTGTAAGCTGACAATTTTGCTGGAATCAAACAAAACTATCTGCAGTTAGCTGAGGCACCCAGGGCCAGAGTTATATACTTTCAATTAAAAACTTTAGAAAAAAACATCAAAAAGCGCCTATTTATTTTTGTGTTTATTAGAGGACTGCCATACAACCATGTTTAGCACTTTTAACAGTGTTTTATGTAATTTCAAAGGCTTTCCTGTAAAATGATACCAAACTTTTGTATGTAAACCCCTGCATGTGGGTATGGGAAGCTTTTGAAATTGGGTAGGCCAAATCCAGGCGAAAATCCCCAAAATAGCTTCAGGGTGGAAGAAGTTACCACTAAATTCCTCAACTACATCATTAGCTTGCCTATAGAATACCAATTATGATCTAAATTTGATTTAAATTGTTTTTGATCTAGATGTTATGTGTAGAATTTGGCCATCAGCTGGTTAGAAAAAAACATAAATGATTTACAGTTTAGGAAATAAATAATTTTGACCAGTGGAGGCCCATACAGACATTTATTTCACTGGATGTGGCCAATTGCTCACATCACTACTTTAGTGATACATTTTGTGAATTTATGTTTATATAAACATTAGAAAGGAAATTTAAAATAAATATTATTTCAAATAGTAAAAAATTTTTTGTAGTTTTTGATGTATTTTGAAATGTCTGTTTTTTGAAGAAAAAAAGCCACAGAAATTTGACTGAATGTGTGTGTGACTGTGTCTTTATGTGTGTGTAACGTCACAAAATCTTATTCCACTGAGATGAAGGGAACCATTTTTTAACTAAAGAAAAGTGGCTTAGGGGTCAAAATAAGGGACTTATAAGTGGAAAAAAAAAAACCATTATAATTACCAACAATAAAATACTCAATATTTCATCTCTATTTTGTTGTAACAACATTTATTCATGTTTCACTGCACTGTAAAAAAATTCTGTAGAAATTACAGTATTACTGGGTATTCCTAGCTGCCAGTAACTAACTGTAGATTTTACACTTATGTTATTTACTGGCAACAGTTTGTCTAAAGTTAAATGAACATCAAACATTTTCAGCCTTTATTTTCTACAGTACGTTACTGGCAACCAGTTGCATAATTACAGTTTTTTTTTTTAGTGTGTGTGGTAAAACCCCAACATGGCATTTTTACAATTCTATACCCTGTAATAGTCAATGCAAATCAAATTAGAGTGCAACTATATTTCAAAGACATTAGGCTACATACAACATTGTATTTCTGTATATATTGTATTTTACATTTTGTACAGACACACGCACGCAAGCACACAAATTGTTTCCATGTGGACTTTCCATATAATCACTGTACAAACTGTATAAAGCCATTTTCCCTAACTCAACCCCTAAACCTAATCCCTCACAGACAACTTTCTGCTTTTTTTTAACATCATTTAGTTTGATTGGCATTATATTACAACTTAGATTGGCAATATGAATGTGAAAATAAAAACAGTACAAATGTCATAGTTTTAATAAACTATTTAATAAAAATATTTTTAATCAGAGGCTGCCATTTTGTTTTTCATCACTATACGTGACGTCAAATGATTGCAATAAAACCTGTTATATTAATCCTACAGCAAGGTAAATGTGATAAACAAGTCTTCAATCATACGATTATAAAATTAAGTAAAACTAAAGATGTTTTGTAAACGCACACAGACAGCAGGTGGCGGTATTTGGTCTCCTTTTTCTTTTAAATACAGCATCATCAGGTCTTCCGTTCAGCTCTTTCACAGAATAATACAAAAAAATACTATTGAAAGAAGATCAAAATTAAGCCGATCTAAGAGGTAAGAATGTGTGAGTGGGAAAAAAAAATTCACATGAAAAACTATAGAAGATATCTACCATAGTATAGGTATGTGACAAAATGACGTAATACGCACGAGCGCTTTGTTCCCACGGCTGTGTTCCCAGCAGGTATTCAGCGCCAGACGCGTTGGTGACTTAGGAAATCTGTCATATCTTTGCTTTGTGAATACCTCTAAAGCCCATATACTAGTGACATAAATTACTTCCTCACGTTGATTCTCACGTTCGAATTTCCAAGATTGCTGTCGTAAGAAAAAAGTTATAAGCGAAGCAAAATTTGTCTCGTGTTTGGCATTTAAATCCTTTATGAAGGCGAGTTTTTTTTTGTTTCAAACCAAATACTTTTTATAGAATATACATTTAACTTGAATTAGGTGAAGTTTGGGATTGATTGTAACATTCGCATGTGCTTTTTTAAGATCCGCAAGTGACGTTGTTCAAAAGCAGAATCGCCCATTCAATCATATTGGCTTCCAAAACTTCTCCGTTTTCATCAATCCGTGCAGTATTTTTCAAAGTAATCATACAGAACGAAGGATTAGAATCTCTAGATTACATTATTGGCATGATTTTGTCAAACATATAAATAAATACATGCATGCAACATGCATGCATTTATTGATTTATTAATGATACATAACATAATCATCAATTAATGTATTAATAATATCTGACCATTTAAATTGCTCGCCAGCATTATTAATCAATTAAGAAATATTAAAGAAACAATGAAATGTTTCTTTAATATATAAAAATATAGCTTTTATTTGAGATGGCTTTGATTTCATATGAAAGAATTGATGCTCTCGGTTTCATAAATTAGTGGTTAATCATAAATAATAAAATTCTTATATATACCTTTTAAAAAGATGTCATCTTAACTTTGTTGGGCTGTTAATTACCTACAATTTGGTGTTTGAATTATGTCAATAGGCCAAGATATGAGGAAGTTATGATATTTTGAAGTGTTTGGTCAAGCGGAAGAGGTCACAGTTTTTCATAGTTTTCCTGTGTTAATTGGGTACAAAAATGACCCCCAATTTTCGAGTTTAAAAATGCCATAACTTTCTTAATAATTATCCGATTTTAATCATTTAAAAAACACTTTAAAGTTTGTTTTATTATCTATCATATGGTTATAATTATATATGAATTTTCTAGAATTTTATTTTTTTGTCACATACCTACATAGTATTGACTAACTTAAGCTGTAGTAATATTTCACAACAATTAGCCTACACGTCATCAATTTCAGTATGCGAAACAAAATGGCGGCATCTTTAGGTTGAAATGAGTATTAAAAAAGTAATGAAAATATTTATAATGTTTCTCATCAATGAATTTTAGTAGTTGAAGGCAAAAATCGGGGTACCTTTTAAGAATCACAGCGTCGTCCAGGCATCATTCGTCACTTCCGTGTCGCGTTAGTATTTTTTTATTTAGTGCATGCATACTCCTTTGTTCTGCACTCAATTGTACTTTCCCCAATACAAAAACAGCACACAGAATAGGAACACAGCTATATACCCGCAGTTACAGTTTAAATAACTTATAAAAGTTATAGCACCCCCTTATGGACAGATTGTGACCAATACAGCTCCATCACAAAAGTAGTTATTGTCCATGTAAGTAAAAGCAGAAGAAACACACAAATTGAGCACATAGGTGATAAAGATATGTTTATTGACACATATCCATCAGTGCGGCCTCCAATGCAGTTTAACATGCAATTCATCCAAGACAAAACAGATCGTAGTTCCAGTGCTTAATTTACTGAACACATATGTAAAAAACCATGTTGGATAATTGAGGAGGTATTCATGATCTTGTTTCATTTAGTTATGTACACTGAAAGAGACTATTTTTAAAGGGGAAAATGAAGACATTTCTGGTTTTAATACATCAACATATTCAGAAACAGCAGAATATCTTGCCGCCGTCACGCAGAACGCTTAATAATAAACTTTGGTTGAGAACGTTTAATATATCCAATAAAGAGGATCGTTCCGATTCAAACCATTTATGTTCTGATAAAATCACAATGCGGTTATGCTTTTTAAAGAAAAAAAGAGAAAGATTTGTCTTGTTTTGGAGAGAAACGCAAACAGATATGGCAGTAAAATCGTTATCCAAAAGGCACTAGGTGAGCCAAATGCTACACCTGTTTAGTCTTCTACAAATAACTTATAATTCAAACAGTGCAGTTTTACATTTGTTAACTTAATGTTTTCCTTTTTGAACCATTTATCTATGAATCAAATGTAAGGCAATACATTACAAAAAGATAAACAAAAAATTACAGAAACAATGTACCCAATAAACACACGAAAAAATGGTTTCTATGACAATTTTTACCTCCTGATGCCATAACGATGACGTTCCAATGGCTTGGAGCTTCCACAAACAATAATGATAATGATGAAAATATTATGCATAGACTGGATTTATCCTGCATGCTCCTCAAAACAACCAAACAACCCCCCCAAAATGGAACTCTCAGTACCCAAAACTTCACCCAACCCCATTAATCTTACAGACTTTGAGGGATAGAATAAGGCAACCAGAGTCCGTCAAAAAAGGCATCGAAGACGATCTAGAAGGAAATAGTTTGCAAATCAGAATGACTGTCCCAAAGACCCCTAATAGTTTATTCCCCAAAATGCACCCATGATAACAAGCTATGGTCCCAATCCCAGAGGTTTTAATAGCAAGACATGTGAACAGCTTATAGTTTTCATTCCCAAGACCTAAAACGCTGTCCAAGTTTTCCTCTGGAAAGATTGTAGGAGTCATGGTGTTTAAAAGGCGAAAGTTGAGGAAATCGCAGGGTTGGAGGGCTCAAAAGGAGTCCTTAAATGTCTATGATGCCTCACGATGGGCAAATCCTGAATTTCGGCACCAATGACTGTCTATATTTCAATTCACTTGCGAAATGTAACAACATTAATTCCAAGTTTTGCTTTTTTGTTTCACTTTTCCCGTTTATGTTTTTTTTTTTTTGCAGATTTTGGAGAAGTACAATGTCCCAATTCAATCCCATGGTTCAGATGGTTAGCTGGAAAAAAGAAGACAAAGAAAAGAACTTTTATGAAGAACTTTGAATTTGGGATCATGTTAACTTTATATGATCCAAAATTCAACACATCTCAAGTTAGATTATCTGGGCAAATTTCATGAAAAGTCATCCACGTCACATGTCACCCCAAAATCAAGTTTATAAGGAAAGTTATAAGGAAAACACCACCGTTTTTCAACATTTTACTATGTTCTTACCTCAACTTAGACGAATTAATACATCCCTATATTGATTCAATGCGTGCACTCTTAATCTTTGTACAGCGCGTCGTGAATGTGTTAACATTTAGCCTAGCCCCATTCATTCCTATGGCTCCAAACAGAGATGAATTTAGAAGCCACCAACCACTTCCAGGTTTTCCCTTTTTAAAGACATTTTGCAGTCACTTTGCAGTGTAACATTGCTGCCATTGTTCCTATAGATGTAGGCTACATTTTTTTAAATGTATTTTCATGATCAGATTTATATCTAGGTCATATCATATGTTGCAGTTCATTCAAACATCTACAAAAAAAATTGGTGACTGCATATTACTGTAGGCTGTTCTTTCTTTTCAATTGATTTTGGGGTAAAATTGGATGTTTTCTTAAAATTCATGAAAGTCACCCATGTCTTTGTTAGTTACCACTTTAGAAACACCAGACAGACAAGAACACAAGTCTTGATTTGCACTTCAGTAAGTTCTTCAGTCACTTTTTGCCTTCTGACAATAATAGTTTAAGACTCTGAATGCAACATTATTCAAGCAAACCGTGAGCTCCACAATGGCAAATGAAAACAGTAAAGCTTCTCTGATCTTTTGAGAGGTAGTGCTGAATGCCAATTGGCCACTTGATGGCGCACAAGAGTAAGTTTAGTGAAAGGTTAACAATACAAGCCAATAAACAATTTGTACAGCTGAAGAAAATTGCTAAGATTCCTTAAGTAAAATATTTGCCATTGTGGTGCACAAAACCCCACAGTAAACAGAACAGGAGACCCCTCCAGAGGACAACGCACCACCGTAAACACTGCTAATAAATGTGCTAAACAAACATGGAGGAGTTCACTACACCATTACAACATTAAGGTCTGGAGCAGCTGTGTGTTGCTGTCAGCATGTGCTGGATGTTGTGTCTGCCGCTTGGAGACTGGACTGCGCCCTGCTACAAGACAACAGGAGATAAACAGCCAGTCACGAGTCACGACACTACCCTGCCCTTACAG
Source organism: Paramisgurnus dabryanus (assembly GCF_030506205.2). Lineage (NCBI taxonomy): Eukaryota > Metazoa > Chordata > Actinopteri > Cypriniformes > Cobitidae > Paramisgurnus > Paramisgurnus dabryanus. Next base: position 15,812,401 of record NC_133342.1, on the reverse strand, counting down.
CCGGCACGATCACAGCCAACAATAACACTCACACATACAGTAAAGAGAGCTATAATGCAGATAAAGGGAATTTCATAAATTCATTTCCAGGACTGTTAAGATTTAGTTTTTTGATTGGGACATTATGCAAAATAATGCAAAATCTTAATTGTCCTAAAAACAATTCTTTTCATATCAGGGTGAAATATGACCCAGTTATGTACGTAACAGGTTTTGTGAAGTTTACTAAAAATAAATGTGTGCTGGTCACCTACACTGCAATGGAAATCTTACCGGCGCCTCTTAATGTAAATTTAGATTAGTGTGGTACTTCAGATTAGTGCGGTCCTGTATGGTTGTAGTTACCTCAGCTTGTTTGTGTTTTTTGATGGATTCTTGCGGAAGGATTGGTTTATTGTGGAGCGAGTGGACACGTTGCGTGGGGAAGCCCTTGAGAAGGTAGACGGTGGGGTCTTGGGAATCTTCTTGCCCAGATGACCGATCCATTTCTTCTGCTCATCTTGGGACAAGGCCAAAAGTAGCATGTCTCGAGCTGACGTCACGTCGTAATTCACTAAGAACAACAACAAAAGTTTTACATTTACAGTCAATAACTTAAAGGGACATTCCACTTTTTAAAAAAATATGCTCATTTTCCAGCACCCCTAGAGTTAAACATTTGATTCTTACCATTTTGGAATCCATTCAGCTAATCTGGGTCTGGCGCTAGCACTTTTAGCATAGCTTAGCACAATCCATTGAATCTGATTAGATCATTAGCATTGCGCTAAAAAATAACCAGAGTTTTGATATTTTTCCTATTTAAAATCGGACTCTTCTGTAGTTACATCGTGTACTAATTAAAAGTTGTGATTTTCTAGGCAGATATGGCCTAGGGCTTTTTATTAGGGCTTTTCACAATTGTTAATTGTTTTAATACTCTCAAACTGGCGTAATAATCAAGGACTTTGCAGCTGTAACATGGCTGCAGCAGGCGTAGTGATATTTCGCACAGCCTGAAAATAGGCCCCTGCCTTTGAAAGTTACTAAGTGGACTATTTTCGTCTGTTGCGTAATATCACTACGCCTGCTGCAAAGTCCTTGATTATTACGGCAGAATGAGAGTATAGTTCCTAGCCTTATCTGCCTAGAAAATCGCAACTTTTAATTTTCTGTTTGTCTTAGTATACGATGTAACTACAGAACAGTCAAGTTTTAAATAGGAAAAATATCAAAACTCTTTGCTAATGCTAATGGTCTAATCAGATTCAATGGATTATGCTAAGCTATGCTAAGAGTTTTACCGCCAGACCCGGAGATCAGCTGAATGGATTCCAAAATGGTAAAAATCAAATGTTTAACTCTAAGGGGTCTGGAAAATTAGTATATTCTTTTAAAAAAGTGGAATATATGATATTTAATCTAATTTCCAGTATAGCTGGTAAAAATAAGATGACCTTAAAGGGATAGTTCACCCAAAAATCATTTTTCACAATCACAATATTTGGACACTTGTTAATTGTATCATATTAAATAACAAAATATCAATTCAAGTGGATCTGCAAAAATAAAATAATATAAAAAAGTAACGCAACCTTCTATAATTTACATGTAAAAGCATGTTTCTTTGTGAATAACAGATAACAGTTTTACAACAGTTTAACAAACCTCATGTGTGAAAGTGGTTATATTCAAAAATTTAATATAAAATCTTATATCTTCAATTTATGAAAGTGAGTAAGACTAAATGTCTGCTAGTCTCAACCTTTGCAAGGGGCGATAACGTCCTCCTTCCTGTCCAGATGATCTTTGTGGCACTTGACATGGCAACGGCGGCATTCCAGGGCCGGTGGGGGCTTAAACATGTGCCACAGCGGTTTGGAGCAAGCCTCACAATTAGAGGGAAAATGGTAGAGGGTGGGAATGAACTCGTGGCCTTTGTGTGGCAAGCAGTTGGACTTCTCCCCTTGAGGAACGTTCTCCATATCCGCTTCCCTCCTACACTCACCTTCATTGGCATAAAGGATCTGAAGAACAAAAACAAATTGTTTATTTTGTGCAATAGCTATATAGAGTAAAGCTATAATAGGATTAAATATTCTGATGGTCATAACAAATATTATTTTGAAATATTCGTAATATTTTTTATTTATTATAACTTCAATGCAGTCTATAAAAACGTCATGGATACTGGACATTATAGGGCCCATAACTCTTTAAATAGCGTGACTATGTGCAGTCCGAAAATAACTGACCTGGAAAATTCTGGGAATTTCATCAGTCTCGGCTCGATATACGTCGCCTTGTGTCACAGGCCGTACATGGAATAGTTTGCTGTTGTGAAAAAAATAAAAGTGAAGCAGAAATAATTTAACTTCACATGGCTTAACAGAAAGCATTTCTTATTCCAAATAAAAACACACACATAAAAAAAATGATATTTAACATTTAGATCTGAATACTTACTCAATGTCTAGTACCATAGAAGGGTTGGACTGCTCCTTATCTTGCTCATCGTTGTAAAAGAGTATTTTCTTACTGCTCACCACAACATACTGCGAGCAACGAAAGGTAAGATTTCAAAACGTGTTTAACAGTACAGATTTATTCAAAATCCTTGATAAAAGTCTCACCTGCTTCTTCCAGCCATATCGTTTAATATTGGCCCTTTTCGGTATCGATAGCCAACCTTCAAGTCTTGATTCTGAAGACAAAGAAAATGCATTAAAACAAGACAAATAAAACATAATCTCGAAGTACACATGCAGAAAAACCCTGGGAACGGGCCAAGATTTTGACACAATGCATCAAAATAAAAAAAACTTATTTGAACATGCAGACCAGGGTAAACCAACAACACTTTAAAAACATTTTCCTTACATCAAAACTTTGTAGATATAACAGCCCATGCTGCTGCTTTGAAGTCGATATGAAATTTTACTCCCATAAAGTTTTTTTTCAGAGAAACAATATATAAGGGGAAAATAGGGATGGATAATGAATCAGGAGACCGACCTACACTGAAAGAGTTTGCAATGGATTGAAATGGTTTACTCATAATCTTTATTAAGTGACTTATTGCATTATAGGCAAGACATCAAAAAGGCTGCGTTGTCTATAACTAGCATAAATATATAGCTTAATGTAAAGGTCATGTAAATGTAATGAGAACGTTAATCACTTAATCTCCTCTCGGTTTTATTTTAGATACAGATGTGCGTCTCTATCATATGAATCAAATGTCATATTTGTTAACGCATCCAATACTTCTTTAATGTTACAGCACTGGCCTCCTCCCGACAGCAAAACCTCCCAAATAAAAAATGCAAAGCAAAACGAAACTTTACCGATAATAAATATTTTTCAAGCTCTTTTGCTTCGATGACAAACTGCTCAAAAATGTTCTGTGGACCAGCGCGGCGCTAAGCCCTTATATAGTGCTTGTTTGGGTGCGTTTTATGCAAATTACCAACTTTTTGCACGCGGCCGCTCACGTAGAACACTCCAAATTCACAAACATAAGAAAATGTATAAGGACAAATTCATGTACGTATGCACGTGTTGTGAATTAGGCGAAAAGTTTTCGTGAGAAGTTCAAGTGTGCGTATAAATACAAAAAATGCAATTATTAGTGAATAAAACCTAAAAAAAATTTCAAGTCATAAACACATTCTTTCTGAGGTATCACCAAAACAAGATGCATTCACACAAATGAAAAAAATGAAAAGCAATGAGAACTAAATGATGTTAAAAGAAAAAGCCACCCAGGAGCACATTCCAGGCAAGATGGGATGCCAAGTTACTCACAGAGGAAAAGAATAGAAGATACAAAGATAAGGAGAGCAAGGAGAACCGACTAGACATGAGGAGAACAAGATATGAGAAAGACATTAAACACAGACAAATGGTGAAATAAACCCCCAGTCCACTTGATAAAATGAAAACTTCCTCTTTATGACAGTGATACAATCAAGAGAAATAGTGCTTTCTGTTTTTCTTTTCATGTGAAAATCAGCCTAAAGCTGCACTCCATAATTTTCGCATCTCTGTCGCCATCTCTGATTGAAACATTAAATTGCAAAGTTAAACAATCTGACCCAACAGCTCGTCAATAATTTTTCAAAGCTTACCATTGCAAATCTGGGTAAGGTAAGAAAAGGTATTAATTTAACATTTAACAATACAACACCAATGCACAATAAAATATATATCACGTTATTATGTGAAGTCTATTTGATGGCATATCTATTGTTATAAATGTCAAAATATTGAAGTAGAGATAACGTTGGACAGCTAAAACACAACAATCGAGGAAATGAAATGCAATGAGATGCATCTGTATATCTTATAACTCATGTTAGTTTATAGCTGATCTAATAACTTTGCATGTAATGTGACATAAGCATTCATAAATCGTGTCACAAAGGCCCTTACCTGCAATGTTACCATCGGTATCGTCTGGCTGTAGGCTGGTGACACTGGAGTTGTCCATGCGGAGCTGCAGATCATTCAGTTTTTCTCTGAGCTGCTCGATATCGCTCTCTTTACTGTCCAGCTGCATTTGCAGCTCATTACGATACGTGCACTCCTCTGCCAGTTGCTGCAAGTACAGATGATATTATTACCAAGTAACAAATCTTGGAGAGAATACAAGATTTGTTCTTTTATCATGTTTCTATAAGGAGCCCTTTAAAAATACATGTGATCTTATTAGTATCGGCCAGTAACGCTGTTAAACACTGATTACAAGATTTGGTGCATCCCTTAACAAAACGCTATTCGAGTATTATCTAAGATCTTGTTTCCAAGACTTACTGCTTGCATCTCACTGAGCTCTCTCTGGTATTTGATGGCCATGTGGTTGAACTTCTCCTTCTCCTGGTTCAGCTCCAGCTGCAGTTTGCGATTCTCCTTCTCCTTCTTGCGCAAGTCAGTCGTGCTGTCTCTCTTCTTCGGCCTCATGTCTTTACGGTTCATGATCTCAGCCAGCTTATTCACCGCCTGCAGTTCAATGTCAGGAAAAGTATAATAATAATAAATAATAATAAAAAGGATCCCTTTGTTCCCGTGCTATCAGCCAAACGATCATACTAAATATTTCATTTCCTATTTAGTACTTCCTTTACATTGGCATAGAGTTTTCAGCGGTCAATATTTCAATACATATTGTGATTATTACATTTGCAGGTCTGATATAATTTTGATGGGGTTTTTTGTCTCTTTGGTCATACCTGTGTCTTTAAGGTTCTTTCATTGTTAAGGGCCTTCTCCAAGGTTGCCTTGACCGAGTTTGCCACCTCTTCCTTCTCTGCTTCAAATGCTTTAAAACATAGAGAAGATAACAAACCAATCATAAAGGTTATGCGATTATAAGGTAAATCCTAAGGTTACTGCTGGTTGAGAAATTTACCCTCTTCTTGAACTCGAAGTTGCTCGCTCAACTCAGTCTTCTCCTTGCTGAGGATCTCCACATCTTTGGTTAGGGTAATATTGGATTCCTCAAGCTGCAAAAATGTTTATTATATTCGAGTATTAAACCACTGACATATTGTCAAATTTGACAGTGACATTTTGATAATGGAAAACATAATAGACTACATTCAACATTCTCAGGAGATTCTTGGTATTTGCTAAGAACAGCATTTGTGCCACACAAACCCGTGTGATGATCGAGTCCTTTTCCGCGATTTCCTGATTGTATCGGGAGGCAGCTTTTTTGCTCTCCTGAGTGAGCTCAAAATACTGCTCCTCCTGCAACACCCGGGCCAACCGCTCTGACTCAGCCTTTGTCACGGTAAGATCCAACTGTGCGGAGAGTGACTCCCTACAAACAAAATAAATAAATAAATAACTGCATTATTCTGGATAGCACTAATGGATAATGATGGTAGTGGTTTAAAGACATTAAATTCTTAAGTGTGTTTTAGGGTTACAGGGCACAGTTTAGCTTCATTCATGCAAATAATAGCACATGTTTTGAACATTTTTAGGAAGATTTGTACTTCTCAGAGTGCAGCTCTTGAGCTTTTCTCTGAGCCTCCTGGATGTGACGGTTCTTCTCCTCAACATCCTCTTTCAACTCTTTCACCTGAGTTTTATACAGCGTCTAAAATAAAGTGAAAAAGGGTTTAAGACTTAACCAGAGATTTACATACAGAGTGTTACTCCAATAACTGCAAATAAACAGACTAATGCAAATAATGTTGGCCGTGCCATTCATTTTAATAGTTTTATTTCAGATTTCGATATCGAAATGTGTACTTACATGACACACAAAAAAAAATCAACATTAATTTGTTTTTGTCAGTTTGTATACTAGCACATTATACTGAACATTTTTTTGATTTAGGGGCTTTTTACACCTGGTCACTTCATGGTTATTCACTGATCGGACAGCTATCCAATCGTAAAAGACCTAGGGCCTCATTTATAAAGCTTGCCCACAAAATGGGGTTGGAAACATGCGTACGCCAGTTCCTACGCAAAAGTTGTGATCTATTTAAAAATAACTTTTTTCACATATATAAAACCACATAGTGCATAACTCCTCCCAAACGTAAGCACGTCACCTGGAAGACGGCCGGCAAAGATGCAAACAAACCAAGACGACATGCTCGTTGCTTTATGGAGAGACGATAGCGGGTAAAAAACTTTCTAGAACCAATAAAAGAGTCCAATAACAAACTCGAATCATATTAATCAAAAAAATAAAACTTTAAGAGAGAGTTTTGTGAACGCTTTTCCCCATAATGGACCTGTACGTTAAATCACAACGCTGTCACACTCCTGCTGCTCTCCAGCTTATGCAGAGCGAGGAAACACGCGTCCCCTGCCCAACATACAGTACAACATACAGTAAGTGCTGCCTTTTGTTGCGTAAACTTCGTCTTAAGTTTAAGGCGGAGTAATCAATAGTGTATTTGCCTAGACGCATTTATGTGGCCAAATGTAAATTAACAGTTTTAACAAATCAGATAGCGATCCGATCAGAGAAACACAAAGTGACCAGATGTAAAAAGGCCCTTTGTGACTGTATACTTGTCAGAAAGAGTTACAAATAATGCGATGTCTTCATAGTTTATTAGTAATATAAAATGAGCTATGTGGGACTTTTAGAAGGATCTCTTGAAAGAAATGCAATATACATAACTATATTATCAGTGTTTTATAAAGACCTTACAAAAGGAACTGCATTGTTTTTATTGTTTCTACAGTAGCTGTAAACAGACAAACCATTATACAGAGTGCATTTTGTTGCTACCACTGTGCGTGTGATCGTCTGTGTTTTATGTGTTTTAAAGTTGTGGAAGTATTTTTTAAACTCTGGATTATTAGCGTGATCGATTCCAGTTTACATGATTATGGTTTCACTCAATAACGGTACACTTGTTTGCCTCCTGTGGCTGTGGATACTGATTGTTTGGAAAGCCGCACAAACACTTCACGTGATGAGAGAGCCGGGCCTGCCTGTCATAGTTTACAGCCGGCATGAGCTTCTTCGGTTGCGGTTTTCAGCCTCAAGTCCATTGGATCCTGATGTTGATCTTTCAGAAATCAAGCCCAGGGCCAAAGAAAGGAAGAGAGGCAGCAGAGGAGGTGTCCGGGTCAGAAACCGCCGTCGGGGTTATAAACCTGTTTTACCTTCGGTCATTATGGGAAATGTCCGCTCTCTCGTCAATAAGGTGGACGAATTGACAGCATGTTTGAAATTTGATCGCGCGTTTCGGCAGACCAGCTTACTCTGTTTTTCTGAGACATGGCTGTCTTATAGAATACCCGATTCTCATTTGGAGTTGGAAGGTTTTGCACTTCACAGGACGGACAGAGACCAAGCGAGTACGGGTAAGAAGCAAGGTGGAGGTGTCTGTCTGTATGTGAACAACCGCTGGTGTCACACCCAACATGTTACCGTGAAAGAAAGAGTTTGTGACCCGAATATTGAGCTCATTGCGGTGAGTTGTAGACCCTATTATCTACCTAGGGAGTTCTCCCATGTTATTGTCATGGTGGTGTATATCCCCCCATCGGGCAATGGGAAGTGTGCCACTGAGACAATTTCGAGAATTACGCATGACTTACAGCGCTCCTCTCCAGATGCGCTAGTTATTTTAAACGGGGACTTTAATCACTGCTCTCTCTCTACCACCTTACCATCTTTTAAACAAATGGTGACGCGTCCTACGAGGGGTGACAATATCATTGACTTGTTTTATACGAACGTTAAGGATGGCTATGTTGCTAAACTGCTTCCTCCGCTGGGTAAATCAGACCATAACCTGATAATTTTGTCTACTATATATTCACCAGTGATACGTAGACTGCCGATTACGTCAAAGACTGTGCGCATCTGGTCAGATGATGCCTGTGAAACATTAAAGGGGTGCTTTGAATGCACCGACTGGTCTGTGTTTTTTGATGGAGACAGTGATTTGGACAGTATCTCTGACAAAGTGTCTTGTTACATTAATTATTGTGTTGAGTCTGTAATTCCGTGTAAACAAATCAAAATGTTTCCTAATAACAAACCATGGGTCACCAAAGAAGTTAAAGCTGCAATTAATAAGAAGAAAGCTGCCTTTTATAGTGGTGATAAAGAAATGATTAAAGTTGCCCAGAGAGAGTTGAAAGTTATTATCAGACAGGGCAAACAAAAGTATAAGGATAGGGTTGAAGGTAAAATGTCCAGGAGCAATACACGAGGGTTATGGAATGGTATGAAGTGTATCACTGGATATGGGACTGGTAATCCCAGTTTATGTAAATTGGGTATACAGCCTAATGATGCCAACACTTTTTTTGCCAGGTTTGATGAATATGATTTCTCCTCTGTATGTGAGAATGTCCTCTCTAATCTTAGACAGAGCAGTTCTGAGGACTGTAGCTCCGCTATTAATCTTAACATTGAAGAGGTCCATCAAAAGTTAAGGCATATTAAACCGAATAAGGCAGAAGGCCCTGATGGTGTTCATCCACGTACCCTAAAAGTGTGTGCCGACCAGCTATGCTCTGTTCTTCATTCATTGTTTTCTTTGTCTCTATCCTCTGCTAAAATACCTGTTATGTGGAAAACATCTTGCCTTATTCCTATTCCCAAAAAAGCCAAGGTGTGCAATAGTCTTGCTAGTTTGAGGCCTATAGCTTTGACATCTCACATTATGAAGTGTTTTGAGAGGGTTGTACTTGATCATCTGACTAAGCAGGTGTCTGTCTTTCAGGATCCCTTGCAATTTGCCTATAGGAAGGATGTGGGGGTTGATGATGCACTGTTATTTATGCTACATAATATTTATAGTCATCTCGAAACTACTGCCAGCTCTGTTAGGATTATGTTCTTTGACTTTTCGAGTGCTTTTAATACTATACAGCCACATATTTTAGCCAACAAATTAATTAATTTTAAACTGCACAATACAACTATTTCCTGGATCTTGGATTATTTGCTATCACGACCACAGTTTGTTAGATTTGGAAACAAACAGTCTGACATTATTCTAACTAACACCGGAGCACCTCAAGGGACAGTTTTATCTCCATTCTTATTTACACTTTATACTGCTGACTATAGGCATAGTCAGCCATCCTGTTTGGTACAGAAATTCTCCGATGACACTGCCTTAGTTGGTCTTCTTAATCATGGTGATGACCTTGCCTATAGAAGAGAGGTTCAGTCTTTTTCCAGTTGGTGTGACTCAAACTTTCTAAAACTAAACATAGGGAAGACTAAAGAACTTGTGATTGATTTTAGGAGGAAAAAGGAGAAGGTACTTCCAGTCACAATTAATGGACAGCTAATTGAAATTGTGCAGTCATATAAGTTTTTAGGAGTGCACTTGGATGAGAAATTAAATTGGAAAGAGAACACCAATGTTTTAATGAAGAAGGCTCAGTCAAGACTATTCTTCCTAAGAAAACTGAGATCATTCAACATTAGTACAAAACTTTTAGAAGTCTTCTATCAGGGGATCTTGGCTAGTGTGCTTTTTTATGCTGTTCTTTGCTGGGGGGGCAGCTTATCTGTTGAGGATAAAAATAGAATAAATAAGTTGATCAGGAGAGCTGGCTCTGTTATTGGCCTTATCCCAGACTCACTTGAGGTCACTGTGGAGAAGAGGATGAGGTCAAAATTAAATATTGTTATCCTTTTTGAAGGCCATCCACTACACAGTGTTTTTAATGGACTCCGAAGCTCTTTTAGTAAGCGTTTAATTATGCCTCGGTGCTCTAGCGAGCGGCTTAGGAGGACATTTGTTCCTGCAGCAGTCAGATTTTTTAATGAATACTGTTGACTGTTTTACTTTGGAATTGATTGTATTGTTTCCTGGTATTTCTGAATTGTGAAATTGAATTTTTATATAATCATGTCTTACTGATTTCTTAATCATGTTTTAATAGTCTTTAAATGTAGGGTTATTTATTTATTCTGTGTGTTAGTTGTGTGATGTTTGTTGGCTGTTTTTGTTGGTGGCAAACCAGTTTCCCCCTTGGGGATTAATAAAGTTTTCTCTCTCTCTCTCTCTCTCTCTCTACTTCATCTCAGATGACTACATGTTTGTCCTGTGGCGGCTACCATATGCGTTTTAAAATTGAGGAACGAGCTGTGGACTGAGCTGTTGGTTAAAATTTACAATCCCACCACTAAAGGCCGTTACATAACCCACACTGGACCTTTAAAGATTTAATTTCAACTGATATTGATATAAACTTAAAGCAACACCAAAGACTTTTGGCTCTTTGCTCCCCCTACAGGTTAGAAGCGTAATTGTCCATTACCCACTGTCATAAATACTGAGGCATAGCTGGCTCTGATTGGATTGTAGGTCTGCCGTAAAGCAAGTTTTTGTAGTATTCACTCGGACTACAGGACCACTACCCGACGTTTGGAAACTTCTTTAGTGCGGTTTTGGCCGATAGAGGGCTGCAAAGCGAATGTGAAAGTGCTGTTTACCCTGTTTAGAGTGGATGAACGACTGAAACTGTTTTGGAAGCGTTATTTTAAGGTAAAAAAAACTCTTTGGTGTTGCTTTAAATTGTACCATGCCAACCCTACTACTAGGTCATTCAAATACACAATATTTCTTCACAGTATGTATCAATTAATTTCTATTTACATTTCAATTTCTTAAATTAACCATCTGTACATAATTGACCTATACAAACCACTTACAGTACATTCACGCGGGGCAAAATCGTTAATGCTTGACAGAAGGCTTGTCTGAAGCATGGTCAACAGCCAATCACAGTGGCCGCAACACATGCTCTGGTTTTGCATAAACGTAATTGGCTGGCTCGCACTAGGTTATTTACTTAAGGCAGATTAAGAAATGCTCAACTTCTGCCACAAGCAACGGCGGTGACGCGACATTGACAGATCCACAATTTCGCTCGGCAATGCATGGCGTCAACCATTAAAAGTAAATGAGAAGCGTTAACACTCTCGCCCGTGTGAATGTACCGTTAAGAGGTTAAACATTGATTCTAGTTACACATGACAGGACCACCAGTGTGACAAGGAATGGATCTGAAAGGTAGGGTTACTTACGGAGAAATACTGCTCAGCTTCCAGCTGGTCCTGAAGTTCCCTCATCTGACCTTCATTTCCTCTGTACTGCCTGTGGAGATGCGATTTAGTCCGTTCAAATCACTTCAGATTCAAACAGTTAATTATTTAAACTTCTCCAAACATTACTATACAAAAGCATTAAAAGAAACCTGCAGCTCCAGGCTGGGGATTCAATAGTGTAACAAAATGCAGTATAGAGTCATTTTAAATGCCACTAATATGTGACACTGGACCACAAAACCAGTCCTCCTAACTTAAGTAGCATAGGTATATTTGTAGCAATAGCCAACAATACATTGTATGGATCAAAATGATCACTAGGATATTATGTGACTATCATGTTCCATGAACCAAGAATATATGACAATGTATGTATTTATCATTAGAAATGTGTTGCTAAGGACTTAATTTAGAAAACTTTCTTCTAACAAAATATTTTCTAACAAACCATACATCAATGGAAAGCTTATTTAACCAGCTTTCAGGTCAAATTTTCAAAAAATTTTACTTTATGACTGGTTTTGTGGTCCAGGGTCACATATGTAAATACACAGGTGCTATTTTCTGCCTTGATGGTAACACTTGCTATTATAGCTGTTACATTTACTATAGAAACAAATGAAATTTTGGAAATAAATGACATAGTGAAAACTATTGCCGCATTTGTACAATTCAAGCCTAAAAACAAGCATAGGTTAACATTCTGTCATTGCAGGTCTGGTAGCATAGAAAGGGAAATCGCATTAAGGTGGGGCAAGTTGTTACAATTTGATGAAAGACTTTTTGCACTGATAATCTGTACACAATAAGACCAGGAACTTGTATTAATAAAGTAAATAGAGTCAATTTTAAATTTATGTTGACTTTAAGGACAACAGTGTATTATAAAGCTAAGCATTCAATCTCCTGTTGAAATGGTTTAACTATTAATAACCTCCAAGCCCAAGGAAGTTTCACCTCAGTGTGACAGAAGGAAAAGTGGAGGATTAACAGGCAGTGGGTGGAGTCAGGCGGGGGTAATCTTTAATCCACCAGTGTAAATATTGGCAACAAACGGCTTTGAAAATAAGCTGCAATAATAGCCTTTCCACGTTAATGCCCTTTTAATAGACCACTCAGCGCATTAATGTAGTAGCTGTTGGTAGTAAAAGTTAGAGCCAAAGGATGTAGCTATATGGTTTTGAAAATTGAAACCATCAGAAATGCTCGTAAAAGAAACACGCTGATAAATCAACAGTCGAGGATATTTACTACTTTAAAAACAGTAAATATGCTGAACGAGTCTTGGACGAAAGTATGTACCCTCATTCCTAGTAATATCCTGTTTTCTCGCAAAGACAATAGACTGGGCCAGGAACTGTTAACATGTTGCGGTTTATAATGAGTGCACTGTAAAAAGGGTACAAAACAGGGCTTGAAAGTATGTAACATGAAGTCCTGCTTTTTTTAACAAAGGAACGCACTTAGATTAGACCCGTGTTATATAACATTATAGGGATCTAAATTATAGGGACACAACTTCTACCCTATATAAGTCCCTATGAGCACAGTAAAAAACAAAAGTCATACTTGGTGAGCTGTGCCAGCTGGAACTCAAGGGAACGCTTGTTTTCAAGAGCAGAGTTGATCTCCTGCTTGAGTTGCTTTTCTGATCCCTTCAGACGCTCGGCCTCCATCGTCCAGCTTTTCAGATCGTTCTGGGCAAGAGAGCGTTTCCCGGACTCCTGCTCAAGCTGCACCCGCAAGACCTTCACCTGGAGCAGATAGCCAAAGATGTGAGTTTTAATAAAGTGAAGTTACAGACTTAACTTAAGATCATGTGATGCCAACTAATGGTAAACTGCTTTGAATATGGAGAAATTTTGGGAACTTAAAAGATGGTGTGTTGGATCCATGGCGGGTGACGCTCACCTCCTCCTCCAAGCGCTCCTTCTGCTTCATGAGCTGCTCCATCTTCTGCACAGACTGCTTGAGGTCAAACTCCAACATGGAGCACTGCTTCTCCACCTCCACCACACGGCTCTCTGCCCGCATCCGCTGTAAGTTCTCATCTGATACCTTCTGCTCCACCGCTGGAGAGATGAAAACATTCACGCTTCATTGTTGTGGACAATTTTGAACATTTGAGGAAAAAAAGAGCGGGGGAAAGAGTTGTAAAAACGAGGGGAGACCCTCCGATCTCTCTGATGAAGCCAATATGGAAGTGACTTTAAATGCAATCCATTGATTGGCCACAAGCGGCTGGCTCCAGAAGGAAGTCAATTCCCATAAAAAATAATATGTTAACAGCCTGGTACAAAAATAGTTTTTGGTCTGTATAGCTAATTTTTCATTTTTTTGGTAACACATCCGTTTAATTTATATTAAGCCTTAAAGTTCTGCATAATTAAGGGCGTGGCCACTTGAGTGACTGCCACTGTTGTCACTGAAGTCTAGCTAGGCAGGCGTGGTTTCAGCAACCAGCCACCTCAGCTTCACCCACGTCCCATCTCTTTACCCATTTTCGTTTATCCGCGGTGATGCGTGGGCAAGATGGCGGCGGCAGGCACCACCTACACTACATCCACAAAATTTTGTCAATCAATTATAATCATCTCATATCAGTGCATTCCTAAAACTGATAGCATCAAATCAGCTTCTACATTTATTGCAAAAAACTTCTGCCCATAATTTAAAATGCTTAAGACTTTGATAAATTTAAAACGAAGAGCATGCATATGATTCCTATTATATCCTACCGAATAAATATTATCCACAATTCTCAGTCAGCTGTAATTGTCTAAATGCACCGTAGGGAAATTTTGTGCGCTTATTTGGGGATAAAAAACATTTGATAGCAATTGTTCTGCAATCAAAAGAGGGAAAGAAAACAAAGCTACTCTTTGTTGATAATAATGAGGAATTTTGCTCTTCTGCATGTGTGCGTGTGAAATCTGTGAGGCAGTGTCTGGGCACGTAGCTCAATGAGACGCTGTACGGTGTCTGAACACGCTGTCTGAATGAAGCGCCCTAGAGCGGGAACTGGCGCAGGTGGCATGGGTGGGTGTGGAGCGTCTGGCACACATAGCATACCATGCATAGCAGCTGACTTGGCCTCCTCGATGGATTCGTATTTGTCCGTGAGCTGAGCTCTGGTGACGCGGTGTTCAGTCAGTTCCTGATCCAGCCGCTGCTGTAGGGTCTTAAGCTTGTAGTTCAAGTCGATTTCCAGACTGTTCTTCTCCTGGAGAGAAAAACGCTGGTTAACGATACATAGTCACTTTAAACACATTTAACTTCTTACTTCAGCTGTGAAACTGTTCAAAGCAAGCCTGAATGTCTTCATGAGATGCAGAGGTGATGTATAGTGCAATGCATGCTGCAGGCAATGTGCAGTTTAAGATAAAACACAGGAACTTTAAACATCTACAAATGATTTCATGTTACCCACAGCTTTTTCACAAAGAAAACGAGTAGCAGTTCACATTAGTAAAGGAGTAAAGTTAAGCTCAAATGACACGTAAACTGATGTATAATATTAACCATGCAGTTTAAAGAAAAACATATTTTGTTAAAGCAGGTTAAGTCATCCTCTTATTTGAACCTTCTTAGGGGTCGACTGATTATCAGTATTGATATTAGACATTTTTAGGGTTATCGGTATTGGTAATTTTCTTTGGTAACTGATTGCAGCTAAAATAATTTAAAGGGAGGGGAGTTCATTCTGACTAATTAACACAGTTTAAGAGTTGGTTTCCTCATGCTAAACACAGGCAAAGTGTCAAAAAAGCAATTGGACGGGTTCCTTAGTATTCCTGTGCCGAATGCACTTCGCCAGGGTTCGTACAAGTTTCAGAAAGTTTTTTTTTGGAAAGTGCAAGTTTTTTAAAGTTTTTTTTTTTTTTCGAATAAAGGTCCAGCTGACGTATCAGGGGTAAGCAATTACGTATCTTTATTTTTTAAGGGCACCTCCCCAGAAAAGCACGACCATACGGCAATCAGCGGGAGAGCTAGAACCGAGGATGATAAATTCACAGATTCGATATAACGATACTTGCATCCTCAATTTTAAATGATACTGCCCAGGTAAGTCTGTCTATCTCTCACTTTTACTGTTGTGACTCTTTGTCGTCTTTCTTGTAATATAAAAAGGGAAAGGTGCGAGCGAGAAAGAGAGATAGAACGCAAGAGCGAGACGTATGCGAGCACTGCTTTTTTAATAGTAGATTATTCGTTTTTATGGATCAATGCAGTAATTGTTCATATTAGCATCACAATGCGTTAAAAAAACTATTTTTCTCAACAGCCCTAATGTCCGCCCACCGGCCATTATTATTAATATTATAATTAACAGTTTTTAAAAATCTTTTAAAGTTTTTAAAGTAGTGGATCAAAACCTTATATAAAAGTTGTCCAAAACCAATACCCATTCTTGTCTTAGGAAAACTTTGATGAACTTTTGATGAAATGAGTTGCTACAACTTCTAAAATCAAGTTGACATATTTCAACTATATTTTATAAGTTATAACAACTCATCTCTAGTCAAGATAAATAATAGTAAGTTGAAATGACTTGTAAATCTGAGTTGATTAAACAGCACCTATTTCATTGCTAAAACCAATGTTATTTTGTGTATTTGGTATAATACAATGTGTTTGCGTGGTTTATGGTTAAAAAAAACACATTATTTTCCACATACCATTAAGTTTTGTAGCTCCAGATTTCACTCTCTTCCTGAAATGCACGGATTTGAAAAGCTTTGTGTGTTTGATTGGCCAGCTAATCTGTGCGTTGTGATGGGTGCTCTATAAACATGTTTTTGTTTTAAAGTTTAGTCTTAAAGTGTTCTTATAATGGTCCTGACACTCATGCACAAATTCAATCTGTACCATATTAAATTGCATAGCATTACATTTTCCATTGCATCATACTGCATTGAATGACATTGTGTTGAATCGAATCAAAATCGGACCGCAGTGCATGGTATCCCATCGGTAACTGCTTCGTATGTATCTTTGATGTATTGCATGTTAGGCTATGCATCAAGATGCGAATCGCATCGGACTCAGTAATATAAAGATGCACATACCTATTAAATAGGCACAATTTTGTGTAACAGCTTTTTTACCTGGATGTAAAAAGTTTTAAAAAGTTTTCTAACACGCGTTACCAGGTTTACTGATGAGAATAGCAGTTAGAAGTACTAAACATAATGAACCTTTAATATACAAGAATAGATAAAACTATTACACTAATATTATATTAACACCAATGCTTATTTTAATTTTACAGCAATTCTGACTTTAAAGTCGCCATGAAACGGAAGTAGCGATTGCCTTATTTTCCCCGTGGTGACGTATATCCGAATAAAACGGCTTTTGAGATGAAATAAGGCAGGGATGGATTTGAATTTGTCCATCGAGACCTGACTGGACCGTTCGAAGCCGGGTCGTGCCGCCAATTGCTAATCACTGCGATCTTCTCCCGGACCCCGCCCACCTGCCATACTTATGACCGGAAGTGAAGAGAGATTGTTTTGAGGAGGGGAGGAGATTTGCATTTTTAGTTAAAGATTTTGAGCACACACAAATTTTTTTTTAAATAATGAAGCTCACAGATAAGTAATTTGTTAATAATACCACAATATAAAAAATATATATATAGTTTTTCATTTCAATTTCATTGCGACTTTAACAACAAAAAAACTAAGGGACGAGCCAAAAAGTTTTTCTGTTCTAAACATCATTTTGTCTGAGATGCTTAACTTTAACCAGGAATATTCCTTGGATAAACAAACTAAGTTAAAGAGAAACACACACACAGATTTACTGTTGACTACAAGGAATGTAAAAGAACTGTGAAGTAGATCAAGAAAATAACAAGAAACCTTTTCAAGGGCGTTACATCTCTCCTGGATTTGTTTCCTCTCCAGCTCCACTTTAGAAACGTTCTGCTTCAAGTTCTTGTTGTCCTCCTGCAGACCCGTGATACGAGCTGCAACAGAAGACGACTCGTGTGCATTTGTGTACACAAACAAAGCATTGTGTATCTCTTTCATTCATCTGGTAAATGTTATTTCCATACATAACTTACCCTACGCTACACACTACATCTCCAAGTGAAGTTAGGAACATAAATGATGTATTTAAAATTATCCTGTGCAAAAAATTGAGAAGCCGAATGCGGTGAGGTACCGGGCAGTTCTTACCCTGCAGTTCTCGGGTCTCCTCTGAGCCCTGGCTGCTGATTCTCCTCTCAGTGTCCAGCGTGGTCTGAAGCTGCAGCAGCTCTTTCTCCAGCTGCTGTCTGGCGCTCTCTGCCGCACGGCTCTTCTCCTGCAGCTCACGATTCACATCCTCCAGCTGACTCATGGACTTCACCATCTCCGTGTGACTCTTCCTCAGACGCGCCACCGTGTCCGACTCAGCCCGCAGGAGGTCATTGGCCTCCCCAAGCTGTCAATCACAGAAATGGGAAAGATGTTAAAAAGTCACAATTTTTCTATCTTGTGTAAACAATTCCTATGAGGAAAGGATGTGGGCCAGAGACATTAATTTGTCATAAATCGTAATTTTACAGTCTTGAGCTTTATACAGACCTTCATACAGAGCTTTATCCCTTAAAATAAATAGCAAAAAAAATCTCTAAAATATATATATTTTTCTAATTCATCCCAACACCCCAGGTGATGCTCTTCTTCATAAGCTCACCTGGTTCTGCAGGTGGGAAAGCTTCTCATTGTTTTGGCTGATTTTCCTTAAGTCTTCTAGCTGCTCCTTCAAAGTTGACACTAGAAAAAAGGTCACAATAAAGAACAAAACATCAAATGAAGGAAACAAAAACTTTACAACTTCCATTAAAAATTGTTTATTGTTAAGTAAAAGGCATAGTATAACCATATATTACTTTTGGCATAGCACTTTCTAATAAATTACATTTATGTTAAGATCATTGCTAATGTCTTCCCATACCTGCTGTTAAAGGATTACTCAACTTTCATAAAAATAAATACATATGTCTCCATATGGTGGTCCTTAATGTAGGGCTGTCACGATTATGAAATTTGTCTGACAGTTAACTGCCTAATACATTGTGACAATTATGCTGATTAATTGTCTGTTTTATTGCTTTGACATTTAATGAAATAATTTTCACACATTGTTGTGATTTTTAAAATTAAATCTTTTACAAGGTTTACCTAGCAGTGAATATTAATACACATAACATATATTTAAAATTAATTATTTAATGATAATAGTTCATACTGCTTATCAGTGTTTTGCAGCATTTCTTTAAATGCAGTTGTTCCCACTGTATTAAAAATGGCTTTGCAATGTATCGCATTACACTGTCATTTAAGGTACACCATCTGATACGGTCTCGTTTATACAGGCGCTACAGCTCCCCCTTGTGTTTTTTAGAGAGATGTGCAATCATTGTGGTGATCTGAAATCATCACCAACAGCCCTACCTTAGTGGACCTCAATGGTTGCTAGTTTCAATGCAGTTTAAAATTGCAGTTTCAAAGAGCTTTTGAACGATCCAAACCGAGGCATAAGGGCCTTATCTAGCAAAACAATAGTCATTTTTGCTAAAAATGTATGTACTTTTAAACCACAACTTCTTGTCTTGTAATGGCCATGGGACGCCCCATCGCGATCTTACACATTACATAATCACGTCGAAAAGTCACGCGTTACATATGTGAAATGTACACTTGCAGACCATTTTAAATAATAATCATCATTCCATATACAACAACGTCGTAAACGATCCTCTTTCTCCACACTTGTAAACACTGGAGCGATAGTTTTGCATACGTCACACAAACGATCCCAACTGAGGCATAAGGGCCTTATGAGGTGAAATATTGCCAAAAAAGAAGTACTTTTAACTCGGTTGGGATCGTTTAGAGCTCTTTGAAGCTGCACTGAAACTGTAAACTGTTAAGGTCCACTAAAGTCAACTATATGGAGAAAAATCCGGGAATGTTTTCCTTAAAAAACACAATTTCTTCTTGACTGAACAAAGAAGGACATAAACATCTTTGATGACATGGGGCTGAGTAAATTATTAGATTTTTTTTTAAGACAGAAGTAAGTCACACAGACACGTGTATTTTTTTAACCGTGTCTTTTTAACAGGGTTCGGCCGTTCCTCCACACAGACACGCAGTATCACGTCACTGAAGCCGAACATTTTTGATAACCCCTGCCAGGGTGATGTTTTTCAGAAACACCGGTTGCAGTGTTGTTGTTTAGACAGTACAACTGATTTTGCTTCTGATTAAGGCTTCTTATTGGCCAACGTGGCTTTATGATTAGGGTTATCTCCGCCTGCTGGTATGGCATGCTCTTGACAGCGCGTGATCATGTGTTTTTGCATGTTCATGTAGGCATAGATTTCTTTTAAACCGAGCATGTGTGGAGGGGATTTTTTTTAAACCGCAGGAGGAAAAACTCCGGTTATAAAAAGGCTCCGGATTGGTTAACGCGGTGCAAAATTCCGCCAAAGTTAAAATTTTTCAACTCGGGCGTTTAAAGGAACAATTTTTGAGACTTTCGCTTATTCACCGTATCCCCCAGAGTTAGATAAGTCCATACATACCTTTTTCATCTCTGTGCATGCCGTAACTCTGTCTGACGCACCCACGCTAGCCTAGCTTAGCACAAAGACTGGCAGTAAATGGCTCCAGCTAGCATACTGCTCCCAATAAATTATATAAATAGGAAAATGTTGCCGTTATTAGGGCTCGAGCACCGAGGAGCAGGCCAGAATGGCCTGCACCGTAGGTGCGAAGCCCTATTGTTTTTGCTCGGATTATTATTTATTTATTTATTTTTTTTTTTTTTATTTTTTTTTTTTAACACTTTTGGACTTTTTGGGGGCCTTAACATACTCGAAAACTCTTGAAAATTGGCACAGATGTCAGAGTCGTCCGTCATCGCAGAAATCCAAAGGCTGGAACACGGGCGTGGCACGGGGGCTCTATAGCGCCCCCTGTAATGCAAAAAAAAACATTGATGCACAGATCGGGCAAAAATTTACGCACATGTACGAGAGTTGGTACGCATATAGATCTCATCGACCCGAACAACTTTCGCCCTCTAACATTTAAGCTCCGCCCAACAGGAAGTCGGCTATTTTGGATTGTTTAAAAAATGCATGCGTTGAACTTTTAAATACTCCTCCTAGTGGATTCATGGGATTGACACCAAACGTGGTGATCATGATGCCGAGACATTGTACTTGCTAAATTGCGAAGGGATTTTTGATATCTCGAACGGTTCTGCCATGGCGAGGGGACGAATTTATGGCGAATTCAGAGAAACAGGAAGTGTCTAATATCTAAGGCAAAAAATATCTTATTGTGATGCCATGCGGGGTGTTTGTTCGTCTGAAGATTCCGATCGCATCGATGTGCCTATTGTGACTCCCGGGTATAGCGCCACCACCAGGCGCCAGGAAGTGTGTCAGTCATGAACTTTTAAATACTTCTCCTAGGGAATTCATACGATTGACACCAAACGTGGTGAACATGATGCTGAGACATTGGACTTGCTAAATTGCGAAGGGATTTTTGATATCTCAAACGGTGTTGCCATGATGAGGCGACAAATTTATGGCGAATTCAATGAAACAGGAAGTGTCTAATAACTAAAGCAAAAAATGTCTTATTGGGATGAAACGCAGTGTGTATGTTCGGCCAAGGATTCCGATCGCATCGATGTGCCTATTTTGAGTCTCGGGTATAGCGCCACCAACATGCACCAGGAAGTGTGGCAGTCACAAAAGGTGGATTTCTTGACAGTTGCATGTGGTGAACTTTTAAATACTCCTCCTAGGATTTTCATGCGATTGACACCAAAAGTGGTCAACATGATGCTGAGACATTGTAGATGATAAATTGCGAAGGGATTTTTGATATCTCGAACGCTGTTCCCATGGCAACACGTCAAACTTTACTTTCATTTTCAGGCATATTTAAGCTCTTGGCGTGCACTTTGGGTGCCTTAACATGCTCGAAAACAACGGAAATTTGGCACAGATATCAAAGTCACGTGCCACTAGGCTCATGCAAAGGCTGGAATATGGGCGTGGCAAGGGAGCTCTGTAGCGCCCCCTGTAATGCAAAAAAATAACATTGATGCACAGATCGGGCAAAAATGTACGCACATGTACGGGAGTTGGTACGCATATAGATCTCATCGACCCGAACAACTTTAGCACTCTAAGTTTTAAGCTCCGCCCAACAGGAAGTCGGCTATTTTGGATTGTTTAAAAAATGAATGCGTTGAACTTTTAAATACTCCTCCTAGTGGATTCATGGGATTGACACCAAACGTGGTGAACATGATGTCGAGACATTGGACTTGCTAAATTGCGAAGGGATTTTTGATATCTCGAACGGTTCTGCCATGGCGAGTCGACAAAGTTGTGGCGAAATCAGAGAAACAGGAAGTGTCTAATATCTAATGCAAAAAAATTCTTATTGTGATGCCAAGCAGAGTGTTTGTTCGCCTGAAGATTCCGATCGCAACGATGTGCCTATTGTGAGTCTCGGGTATAGCGCCACCACCAGGCGCCAGGAAGCCTGTCAGTAACCAAGGTGGATTTTTTTGACAGTTCCATCCGATGTTCTTTTAAATACTCCTTCTAGGATATTCATGCGATTGACACCAAAAGTGGTCAACATGATGCCGAGACATTGTAGATGATAAATTGCGAAGGGATTTTTGATATCTCGAACGCTGTTGCCATGGCAACGCGTCAAACTTTACTTTCATTTTGAAGGCATATTTAAGCCTTTCAGTTGACGCCGATGTTCTTTTAAATACTCCTTCTAGGATATTCATGCGATTGACACCAGAAGTGGTCAACATGATGCCGAGACATAGTAGATAATAAATTGCGAAGGGATTTTTGATATCTCAAATGCTGTTCCCATGGCAACGCCCCAAACTTTACTTTTATTTCAGGCATATTTAGGGCTCTTGGCGTGCTTATATTAACCTAAAAGTCGGCACACACATCAGAGTTGTCGGCTGTTAAGTGTGCAAAAACAGGTCAGACATAGGCGTGTCTCTCAAGTGGCTCACTAGTGCCCCCGTTTGTCTAAAATGTGGGGTTTCTTTTACCTACAGTCCCCAAATGGCTCAGTAACAACATTAAATAGCCCACTGATATTTACCCACTTGATGCCCTTGCCCACCGTGCATCGTTTTCTCGGACGCACTGTGTAGCGGTAAAAAAACGTGCGAGGGCCCGCCATTGCTGCTTGCAGCTATATTTTTGTGTTGTGATTTGTATAGTCACAGCGTGTATAAATAACAAGGTCATATGAGGCACAGCCATCTTTTAACTGCATACATACTGGGAAATAGATTCTCAGAAGGCGAAGCACTAAGCTAGGCTAGCGGAGGGTCATTCAGACAGATTTACAGGATGCACGGAGATGAAAAGGGTATGTATGGACCATCTAACTCTGGGGAATACAGTGAATAAGCTAAAGTCATCCTTTTTTTTAAGCATTTAAATATAAAAAAAATGGTTACAACAAGGACAACATGACCGATTTCCAATTCTCACCCTCATTTTCTAGATTTCGTCTCTTTTCTGCCTCCTGGTCAGCTCTTCTCTGGTGTTCTGTTGCCCTGTGCTGGATCATGAGCTTGTCTTTCTCCAATAAAGACACATTAGCCTCCACACTCTTCCTCAGGTTAGTCTAAAACATGTCAGGACAGTGAAATGCTAAGTAACAGGGAATTAAAATACTAAAAATAAGTCAGATATTTATTGAAGCTTTGTGACCAAAACACATGTCTCTGTAATTATTTAGATTCATGGTTTGGAGGTGAAATCATTTACTCACCTCCTCATCTAACTCTTTCATTATCTTGTCTAGTTTTGTGTTGGACACCCTGAGGGGAAAATGAATCATAGAACAAATTTCAAAAGCTTGATCTTACGGAGAAAAAATTGGTGTCTGTATAGAAATGAGTATTTTAGATGGTCAAGGGGTTAATCTAGATCAATACAAGACTGGATGAATGAAGAAGATGATTTGGAATGGAAAGAAGAGATTGGGTTGGAATGGATGGACAAGGCTTTGATTGGATTAGATTCATGTTTGACAGACAAGGTGTTTGATTGGTCTGGATAGTTGAAGGTGGTTATGAAGGTGTTTGGATAAATAAACACCTGCACTTCTGCTCCATCTCATCCCTCAGCTGCATCTCGCTGTGAAGGGTTTCTTCTAGCTGATAGATCCTCTTCTGAAGATTCTCCAGCTGAGGGACCAGAAACACAGTCACTCATACTCGCACAAACTACAAGTAATAACAACATGACGCTCTTTATTAAAGTCTCTGTTTGGAGGTTCTTACTTGACTCTTATCTTCTTTAATCGAACTGCGTGTGTTACTTGTCTCTTTGGCTACTCCCCGAGAAAACCTGACAGAGAACCATAAGAAGCTTAGCTTTGTCACATTTTCACCAAATGAACAGAAACATCTGGACACTAAAGCCTCATTCAGACGGTAATTTTTTCTCATGGGGACGCAAGGTATTTTTTAACATTTACAGGGATTAGTAAGTGATTTATAGATCTGAATCCAGAATGTCAGTTTGTACCCGCCCAGACGAAGGACCTACTGTTTTTGACCAACACCAATGTTGAGTGGTAATTTATGGGCCACCCAAATCCACGTATTTGAGTGTATAATAGGCAATTAAATCAAAAGTAATTTCTTCATCCCTTTACCGTGGGTTCACACCAGCCGCGTTTGAGGCGTCACAATTGCTTCTACTGCGCCTAGTTTCCACTTGAACAGTTTGAGTTTACTCGCTTCATTTCCGCGTGAAAAAGCAGAGCATGAAGTTCTAGTCATCAAGACATACACACGGAAATTTGCGTAATGGGAGGGGCTTCTGCGACTCCGCACGCTTTCTGTAATCACGTCACAACTAGAGCAAGCTCCTGATTGGTTAACGCAGCGTTTTTTACCGCTAACGTTCAAAATTTTCAACTCGCGCGTCGCCACAGCAAACATACGAGTTGCAAAATTTTGAACTTTGGCGGAATGAGGCGGATTCGCGTCTACCCCGCCACACTAAATGCCTGATTCGTGCCGCCAGACCTCCATACACGCGTCAACGCGTCTTCACATTGACTTAACATTGAAATCACTCGCGCTTGATGCCCTACCATGGCTGGTGTAAACGCAGCATAAGAGCAGCGTTTGTCAACTTCAGTCCCTCTCCCAGAATTTTTTAGATGTCTCTTAATATAAAACACCCGATTCAACTCATCAGCTTGTTAGCGTGCATTGCAAGAAATACGTTCTTACTTAGTATTTTTGCTTTGTTTTAAGTTCAAATATCTAAAAAGTCTTAAGTCAAGATGCATTTTTCTTTATGAGCAAAATGACCTAAGAAAATAAATCTAATTTTTAGACAAAAATAACTAATTTAAGTGAATTTGTGCATAAAACAAGCAAAACAAATCTGCCAATGGGGTAAGAAAAAAATCTTGAACTTTTTTTCTTAAACACTCAATTAGAAAATAAAGAAAAATCACCACAAAAAAATTTTTCTAGAAAAAAGAAAAAAAACTTAGTATTTTTGTCGTGTTTTCAGTAAAAAATATTTATATTCTTGAATTTTTCTTGAATTTAGTGTTTAAGAAAAATGTAAAAATAATTTTTGCTTACCCCATTGACAGATTTTTTTGCTTGTTTCATCCACAAATTCACTTAAACTTGATATTTTTGGTCTAAAAACTAGACTTATTTTCTTGGGTTGTTTTGCTCAACAAGAAAAAGCATCTTAATTTAAGAATTTTTAGATATTTTTACTAGGGATGCACCGAAATGAAAATTCTTGGCCGAAACCGAAAACCGAAAATGAGGAAACCAAGGCCGAAAAACCGAAATAAATTATTATGCCAATTATTAGTACAAATGCATTTAAGGCTATCACTGTGTACTAACTTTACTAGGGGTGTGTGACAGATCACAAAACTCATGGTTCAGATCACATTACAGTTTTTGAGGCACGGATCGGATTATTTTTCAGATCAGCAAAAAGGGGGTGGGGAAAATCTAATAACAAATAAAGAAATTACAAACATTTATAAAAAAGAACAAAGCTGCACATTAATAAGGGCTAACATTAGCATTAGGTACAGAAATCGAATTAAATGAGTCATAACACTGTCTTTATTGTATAAATTAAATATATTATTATTTTTAGAGCTATTTGTCTCTTTGTAAGACTTCAGTAGGTTATTTGAGGTTACTGTAAGCAGAGACTGGTTTATGACTGTAATCTATACATACACTTAAGACATAAACAAATGTTTTAATTAGAAAAATAATACTTTGGAGATAATTTTGTTTATATGTGCCCTGTCAATAACAGAAAGATTTTACGTTCGCTTGTTTGCGTCTTACTCATGTGTGCACTATTGAGGGCACTTAAACGCGCGCGCGCACACAGAGAACGAATTCGAATCCCAAACAGCGCAGCATAAAAATGTTACGTTGTTTTTCATTGCTTTATTCGGCACATGTATGTTAATGGACTATACAGTATGAGACACATTTGCGTGACTCTCTCTAAAGTTTACACATCAAGAGTTCTGATCTTTGAAGAGCGTACTCACTGTGATGATCACGTCTGGACCGGACACAACCGCATGTGCCTCTGTGCGTACTTTAGCGCCTTTTTGCGGTTAAATACATCCACGCCGCATATATGTTGCTTCAGACAAACACGTGCAGGTCGCGGTTTCTGTTTGCGTCATCACAACATTTCGGCCGTATTGTTTCGGTGATAAAAGTCTTTTGGGCTATTTTCGGCCGAAAATTTTCGGTGGCCGAATATTCGGTGCATCCCTAATTTTTACTGAAAACAAGACAAAAATACAAAGAAATATTTTTCTTGAAAATAATTTTTTGCAGTGATGATTTTACCCCATGACTTCACTTAAACTTGATATTTTTGGTCTAAAAACTAAACTTATTTTCTTAGGTCATTTGGTCAAATGCATCTTGATTTAAGAATTTTTAGATATTTGTACTAAAAACAAGACAAAAAAACTAAGTACCGTATTTTCCGGACTATAAGTCGCACTTTTTTCATAGTTTGGCTGGTCCTGCGACTTATAGTCAGCTGCGACTTATATGTAAAAATTAACATGAACCAATATAAAGCATTACTGTCTACAGCCACCAGAGGGTGTTATATGCTGCTCCTGTAGCCTACCCCTGAAAAAATTAACTGAAACTGTAAACTTAAAGTTAACTGAGAAAGACACAAACAATATGCCCCCCAAAAGAAAGTCCTATTCTGCAGATTACAAACTGCAATTAGTAAAATATGCAGCCAAAAAAATTATTTTCTAAATAAATGCGACTTATAGTCGTGTGCGACTTATATATGTTTTTCTTCTTCATGAAGCATTTTTTGACTGATGCGACTTATACTCTGGAGCAACTTATAGTCCGAAAAGTCATTTTCTGCAGTGTGTCAATTAGGGAAAAGGTTTGTTTGACTTCAGTGGTGCTGCGCAGTGTGACCCCTGAGTGACATCACAGCAGAGCGAAACCAATTTGATAAAAAGGTTACGTAAGCTTTCAAATCGCTCTTGCAGTACTGCGATGCCACGTGCTGATCATTCTCTACGGCTCCACATGAAGTCAAGCAAGCCTTTTATGAAAGAGAGCCGATCAGTCTGAAGGACCAAGTTTGAAGCACTTTATGGTAACGGTCGGGCTTTACATTATTATCAAAGAAGCCGCTTTCTTTGCATGCGTTTTAAAGATCAACACCTTCATAACTGAAATTAAGAAAAATATTTAGAACTACAAACTCACATTTCCACTGTAAATTTATCTTCATCCGAAGTTTTATCACTAAAGAACCATGCAAATGTATTTTTACAGACATCCTCATGAGAAACAATTACCGTCCGACTAGTCTTTAAGTATGAAGGGTCTGTTTTATAACCCATACTCACTGGTTATTGCTATAGTAGGTGAACCCTACAAATGGAAGCTGGTTGCCTACAAATGCTTTAGGAATGGGGAATGTCTCCTCCTCCCCTCGATCCTCCTCAATGTCATCGAAGTTACTTGTGTCAGTGTCACTGCTCAACTCCGGGACAACCGGGGCAGCGGCTACACACAACAATTGCAGATTTGATATAAATGGGATCATAATATATTATATATGAAAAAGAAAATGCAAAAAAGGAGCCAGGTTCAACTAACTCTCTCTGATGTTCTCCCATGCCCATTGGTCGTTCTTGAAAAAAGAATGTCGCTTGATCTCATCGACTCCATTGCGTCCTAGTCGCACATCCCTAATAAGAGGAGATGAGCAAAATGATGGTAAATCAACACAAGACTGTAAAGCTAAATGTTAAAACCTTCATGCAAATGAAAATGTTTAAGATGGATAAAATAACTTTGAACAAAAGAACATAAATTTTCTCTAGCAATAGCAGTTCAAAGCTTTGCGGCTATTAGCCT
The DNA here is from genome assembly GCF_030506205.2 of Paramisgurnus dabryanus. Taxonomy (NCBI): domain Eukaryota; kingdom Metazoa; phylum Chordata; class Actinopteri; order Cypriniformes; family Cobitidae; genus Paramisgurnus; species Paramisgurnus dabryanus. The sequence goes on along the minus strand of NC_133342.1, from coordinate 15,784,347 downwards.
AATCTTCTTTAAAACAAATGTAATTGAGAGTTAAGAATTGTGGCGTGACCAAAGTGGGTAAGAAGCAATAAAACAGTGAAATGTACCAGACAGATGTTGTGTCGCCTGAGGAACTTCAAAGAAAATCGTAACTCACTGATTCAACACAAGGTTTAACAGTTGCTTCGTAAAAAAAAAGACAAATCTAGACTAACAACTGTCTCAACACCTACACAGCTGATGGGTCAAGATAAAAAAAACCTATGTTGAAACATCTGTATGCTAATATCAATATAATAGATTTGACATTTTCTCATGAAAAAGTGGGTGCCGTTTGCCCATACAAAACTTGCTAACTGGGCTTTAAATCAGCCGTAGGCATCACATTCTAACATTCTCAAAAATACATGAAATAAATACTAGCACAATTAAATATACACTCTAAAAATACTGGGCTATTTTTAACCAAGCATTGGATCAAAAAGGGACCACCCAAGCCCGCTGGGTTGTTTTAACCGAAATGCTGGGTTGTTTTTACCCATTGTTGGGTCAAATATAAATATTTTCTGGTTTCATTTCAACCCAATTGCTGGGCTCGTCCGTTTTTGACCCAACGCTGGGTTGAAAATAACCCAGCATTTTTTAAAGTGTAAAAATAAATTTCTAAATTAAAATCAGAAATACAACTGAAAAAGTTCAAACCTGTCTGTGAGGAAAGCACATATAAGGCTCTTTGCATCTTTTGAGATGTCGCTGTCATCGGGGAAGGTCAGGGCGTTCTTGTGGTTCATGATCTTGCTGTAGGTGCCCACTAGCGAGTCAGCATAGAACGGTGTGTCACCTAAGGACGCATTAAACAAGACAAAGGTTCATTCTTTTGAATGTTTCCTCTCTTCCCTGTAATGAGGAGTCAGCCACACTAAGGAATTTCATCCACTTCATGCTGTTTGTTTAGTGCAGGAATTTAAATCAAAAACCTAAATGTTCAGTTACTCTTGTGCCTCTGCCAGGAAATCTCTCCTGGTCATAAGGAACTGAAGTGGAGCTTTTAATAATCGACTTTTTGGAGAACTTCCTACATCAAGAAACATTGCTAAGATATGCAATTTCAGCAGCAACAAGAAAAGGTGAGCCTTCCTCTTGAAATAAAGATTAAAAGTGTGCAATATGTATTTGTTAAAGTCAGATATTAAATGTGTTCTCAGTTTATGAAATCAAATAAAAACGTGTTATTAACCACATTTAAATTTGAATGACAAAAAAGCCAAATAAATAAAATAACTCATAAAAATAACTTGGAAAAACAGGCAGGATTCTCTGCTCTCAAACACAGGGGGCATGTCCATTGTCAGCACTGAAACCACGGCCACACGCAAAAAAGCTGCCATCTTTCTCAATTTTCAAATACTGCTACAATCTATAATGGTGCATTCACACCAGCTGCGGTAGGGGCGGCACTACTACAGCAAGGTCCTGATTGGTTAACGCAGCACAGAAAGCCACCGAAGTTCCAATTTTTCAACTCAGGCGTTTCCCACGACAACAATCAATTAGCGCCTACCACACGTTGCAGGATGCCTTATCGTGTCTTAGCATTGACTTAACATGTAAATCACTCGTGCTTACCGCGTCTGGTGTGAACCCTGCATAAGGATGCTCGCGACTGTATTAGAGGTGGGGCCATGCTCGGTGGCTCCAGTGCGCCATTAAGTCAATGTTTTAGCCCCCCCCCAAATAATCCTAAACACAGAAATGTGGAAAAACTGTTTATTGGCGTAACTCCACAAATCAGTACTACATTGTTCACAGTCTTTGTAACGTGCTTTGTAACTCTATTTTAGTTTATTATTTACTTGTTAATTCCAACTTATAAGATGCAAAGCAAAAGATTAGTATTGAGAAATAACTATTTTTGTCATTACCACAAACATCAGCTTATTTAGCACTTAAGTTATGCAGAGTTCAGACGATTTTCAAAGTAGTCGGGTCACAGATCTTTTAAAACTGCTGCTGCTTTCACACTGCACGATGGATCGGTGACAGGGGTTTCACACTGCATGACTTTACGATAGGAAGAGACTGGGATTATTATTAAAAATGATAGCCCGCAAGAAGCTTGCCATACAAATTGCATGTGCGCTCATTTGCAGCGAAAAAAAGAAGATTATGAAGGAGGAAATGGTTGGGGAGACTCATGCCCGAACTTCCGGCTGCCCTATATGTTGCTCTCTTATTGGCTTTAGGTCATCGCCGATGTCAGGGTTTCCCGCAGCACATTTCAGTTCAGGTGGCCCGCCTAAGCTTGAAAAGCCTACCGCCTTTACAAGGTTGTCCAAAAAAAAAAAAAATTGTTGCACAAAAGGCCCTCAAGTGCATCTCGGAGAATAACGCGTACACGCTTCACACCGCGAGCGGGGAAGCGCGCCACAAGGTTGAAATTAGAAAGACGTGGTCCGGACTGTCACTGTCTGGAGGATAACTAGCCAGTTGATAAAACATCTCGGAGAATAGCGCGGACGCGCCACACGGCCGAAAGACTTGGTCCGTCATGTCTGAAGGATAGCCAGTTGTTAAAACGTGTGTCCGTGAGAACTGTAAGTGGACTTTTTTCAGTTTTATTTTTTTTATTTCAGCCTGTTATTGTCTATAGTTCTTGCAAATTTAAAGTAAGTTAGCTGGTGATTTTGTTGTTTGAGCAACCTGCTGAGGTTTTACGTGCCTGTTGATTAGATATAATTGTTGAGCACTCTTGCTCACTTTATTTATGTGCATTATTTACATGCTACAGTAGTTACACTAGAGCAAGATAATGTAATTAATAGTGGGAAATAATCAGTTTTTACCATTTTTGCGCCATCTATCATCGTTTGCAAGACGATTTACAACATCTGCTTAAGTTTGTGTTTATTAACCCTTTAGTTTCACTTCATCACGCAGCTATTCCCATTAGAGGTATCTGTTAAAAACATTTAATTCATTAATAATCTAGTATGTGTTAATTTTCTGTCATAGTTTCTTCAAAATTAAGTTTTATTTGAGTGTTTTAAATAAAAATATTTTAAATTTCATAATGATGCATACGCCCTGCCCCGCCCACTGGCCCAACCCTACCACCTTAACTAACAAATTTTCTGCGGGAAACCCTGGATGTTATGTTCAGTCAACACACATTTCACACGCCATGATTTCGCAGACAGGCCCAGATATCTAGCATGCCAAATATCTCACGGGTATGGTGTGATTCTCTCAGATCGTGTCTTTGATAATTCACACTGCGTGATTGTCACTCGCATGCACCGATCTGCCTGTGATTGCGGGCATTTGTCTGCGATTTCTCAAAACCTGTCGATGAGTCAAAATCAGGGCTAAAATCGTGCAGTCTGAACTTGGCTTTAAAATCAACATAATAGTATTTATTTATTTATTTACTCTAAACGCATTTCCAGCATCTATGGCTATATTCATGGCAATAACTGGTTAATCTATATAATCAATTTGACATGCCCAATTCACCTAACCTGCATGTTTTTGGACTGTGGGAAAAAACCTGTATACCCCAAAGTAAACCCATGGAAGAGCATCCACTCCACACATAAAGACCTCTTGACCTAGCCACTATCCTGTCCCAACATAATAGTAAAACTAATTATATACAACGGATTGCTCCAACATCAATGGGTGCTGACGTAAAAACTCACCAACTAGCATCTCATACAGGAAAACCCCCACAGACCACCAGTCACACTCTCGGCCATATAAACCATCTCCTCCCTGTGACTTCAGTACCTCTGGAGAAATGTAGTCTGGAGTTCCTACTGCCGTGTCACATCGTACCATACCATCCTGAGAGGAGACAACGAGAAGTTTAGCTCCAGAATGTGATGCGAACCAGAACCGACGGACTGTATCTGACGTACCTTGTTCATTTTCATGCAGGTCCCAAAGTCAGCCAGCTTCAGGTGGCCTGATTTGTCTAGTAACATGTTGTCAGGCTTTACATCCCTGTGACAAACATTAGCATGCAATATTTAATTTCAAGCATTTTCTTTATCATTTCAAGTGACACTGTGAAATGTAGGGACGGTTTAATGTGTGAAGGAGACCTGTGAATAAAGCCCATAGAATGGATGCCGTCAAGCGCCAGCACCACCTCAGCAGTATAAAAACGTGCCCACTTCTCTGGCACGTCATAATTGCTCATGAGGTTGACCAGGTCACCGCCCGGCATATACTCCATCACCATGTAGAGGTAGCGGTTATCTTGGAATGCATAAAACAGCTGGGAAAACATTTAATGAATAAAAATTAGATACAAATCATCACATTTAAGCATGTAACTAAATATAAACATCAAAGTATTACTAAAAATGTTTTACAGTGTTTAATGCAAAGTGTAAAATATCTTTGATTTTAAAATAGGGTACAACACTGACAACACAGATGGTGGCCGGTATTCATACCTGTACTACCCAATTACTATTGGCAAAGGCCATAATATCTCTCTCTTCCCAGAAGAAAGCGGAGTCCGACCTCTTGATCATCTCAAACTTGCTAAGCAGCTTCATGGCGTATACTTTCAGTGTGGCTTTGTGCCTCACCTATAAAACACAAAAAGACAGGAGACCTTTAGGCCAAGCTTAGCATTATTAAACAAGAGCAAATATTAAAGGGATTATAGAGTCATCTGGTCATCCGTGCCAACTAATCCCGTTCACTAGCTCTTGAATCACCTTTGTTTATTTCACAGTAACAGCCATACTTTTTCATTTAAATTTTTTCATCAATTGTAGGATATGATGGAAAACAAGCGTTAAAAACAAGGCAAAAATTGCGTAAAAGAAGAACGTTAAATAAAATATACAAGCACTTACCAGTTGTACTTCCCCAAATGCCCCTCTGCCTATGACCTTTACCACTTCATAATCATCTGCCTTCATACGAAGCTGTCGAATTTTGCTGATTGTGTCCTTATCTAAAAGGAAGTACACATTCAAGTGATCAATTGCATTGAATGAGGGTAAATTCACTCATTCACTGAATGTGAGCATGTTCTTAAAAAAAAAAACAACGACAACGGAATTCTGGTTAAAGAGCAAATTTTCCCGATGCATATCAACAAATACTAATATAAATAAATCTTGTATAAAATTTACTTTTGGGATTTGATCAGCCAATTTCTTGAAGTCCAAAGGGCGATTTATAGTCGTGCGTAGGTCCTACGCCGTAGCTACGTAGCCTGTGCGTAGCTCTGCGTAGCCTGACGCACACCTCACAAAATTTCTAACAGCGCGTCGGCTCTATTCGAAAAATGTTATGTTTTGTATAATTGTATTAATATTAGACTTTTTAATTTAATTAATTTAATGAATCTGAGTTGGTTGATAAACTAACAACTACAAACCAATAAAATAATCAAACTTATTTTGAAAGTAACACACCAAAATTAAATGGAAATAAAACAAAAAATAAATTTTCTTCATTTAATTATATGAATACTAAAATTTACCAGATTTTTATCTAAATTATGAAAACTATTATATGCAAAACAATAGTAATGCAGCAACTCAGCAGCATTGTTAATACTATGTTTAATTAAAATACACAATCATTTTAATAAAAACAACAGCCAAGATACTGAGCCTCCGTAATTTCATTATTTTTTGCAAAGATAAATGACAAAATATGTTTGCAGTTACATATAAACAAGGTCTTAGTCATGTATATTTACTAAAAACAAGTGTAACACAAAAATGTATATTCTTTTGATCCACCTGTGTGTTACTTTCATCCCTGCTGACCGGGTCAAAATTAACAACTCTCTTTAAAGTGAAATTATCCCGAAGTCGTTTTACATTTGTTCAAAATTCCACCTGGTATTGATAGACCACACTTATGAGTTACTGACCAAAGCAAACGTATATCTCGGCCCAAAACATTTTCTTTTAAAAATAAGTTTTTCTGAAAAATGGTACGTCCCGCTCTTATTTAAATCCTGCTTTTAAGATTGCACTTTGCTGTGTAGCGCTGTGATAATGGGTACAGTGAGGGTGAATTTTTAGAGGCATCCCTATTGAATATGCTATTAAACTTGTTAATACATTTAGGAAACTTGTGTGTAATTTATTACAAATTAAGCATCTATACATTTTAACAAAAGATGTGAAACATTGTAATATTTTCATGTCAAGCATAAAACTAACACCATGTAAAAGTAAATAAACTGAACACTGGTTTAGCACATTCTTATCAAACTTTAAGCTCTCAAGCTGTGATTAACCAGCAAGATTTTCTGATAAAAGATTTAAATGTCATTCAATTTTGGGGAGATCTGTAGTAGTTAAGCATCTGCATCGCATTTTAAAATGTAATAGATGAGAGAGAGAGTGAGTGAGAAAGAGAGAGAGTGAGAGAGAGAGAGATTTCCTGGACTTTACAGAAGAGCCTACGAACATTGTGAGAATCCATTAAGCTGAACTCTGTTAAAACCCACAGAGGACTCTCATGGGTTTATCGAACATAACAACTCAGCTTCCCTTAGGGATGGATAACATTCAGTCAAATTTGGTCATTGCTGAGCAATAGGTATTTTTTCTCGGCATGGGTTGCCTTTGGCACAAGTTTGTGTACAGTATGTATGAGATGGGAGAAATGCAAGATTTAAAAATACATTGGAGAAAACATTAAACCCTCCTCCAAAAAACACTAATATCTGAGTTGAATTACATTAATAAATCAAAGGTAATAACTGAACAGAACCTCAGATGCCAAGACTGTAAGATATCCAACGATATTTGGACAAAACATTACATTTACATAAACATTTCAAGGGGGAATATTAAATGTGGCAGAGAACTGCACTGCCGGTAAGTTATAATAAAAATAAGATATAGCTAAAACAATTCAAGCCTTTTTGTGCCAATATTTAATATCAGTTACGTTTGTGCCGACAGATGATAAAAAACATAAAAAACATCAACAAATGTGTATAAACTATGAAATTGTGGTAGAAATGACACATTAAACATAAAAGATAACCAAAGAAAGCCATCTATTATATTGCATTTACTGACAAAACCATGAGGAGCTTGTAACAGGTTATGATGCAGTAGAAAGACCCTGTACCACATGATGCAAAGTCTATATTATGTAGTTGTATATAGCTGCCAAGGTCTGCTACGCTTTTCCTAAGGTGTATTGAGTGGAAGATAAACTGGTTCAAATTAAATAAACCTAACATACAAGTATTAAGCCTATTTTGGTGTCTAGGGAGACCTTGCGTTCCTTGCTAAAAGTAAAGCAATATGAATAATTCGCACGTTTTTATCACACACAAACGTAATTAACAGCACACCTTCATAGGCTGCATAATTAGAGATATTATTCCTCTCCCAAGCACAAATGGTGGTAGATAACCACACAACATGATTCCCACCCACCTTCTGACGTAACATTACTATGAGAGAGAGAGAGAGAAAGAGAGAGAGAGAGAGAGAGAGAGGGGGGGTCATGTGGAATATAACATGCGGGTCACCATGCAGTCCTGAAAGCCCTTTTGTTGCACGAATACCAGGACTGACAAAATGGTGCCTGACTGAGGGTACTGACCCCAAAACAACCTCCACCCACAATAAAGCAGGCCGAAAGTGTTTTGATATATCACTGAACTGATGAACATGAAAGACACTTTCAGACGGGAGAGATCCAGACAAAACTCTAGACAAAATACTTACATCTGTTTAAGAAGTTATCAATGCTTTTGTTTTTCCTCAAGGCTGGAAAATCAAGGTCGTAGACCAGAGCATCCAAACTGTCCTAGAAAACAAGAAAATATAAATATATGTTAGACGAAAATATTAGTTAGTTAATTTTGTGTGTTATGATGGTCTAACTGCACTGTGATCATTTTAACACTGTTACACAAAGGTCTGGCTTGTTTATTCAAAACATTTGAAGATCTATTTAACTTTTTAGTAAATCTGGCAAGACAAGGAATTTACTTAATAAAATTGGCAAAAATTGCTGCTCTGCAGTCAGTATGGAAATAAACCAATTAAAACTGAGATTTCAGGAAATATAGCATGTTTAAAACTAATGTTAAAACTATTTTGTGCAAAGATTCATAACTTCAAGCCATTCATAATTTGACTTCCAAAGTGATAAAAAAATCTACTTCAGAAATGTCAAATACTTAGCACCATGCACAAGTAAACCCTAGCAAATTCTACATTATCAGAGAAACATAGTGGGAAAAAAAAATAAAAGGTGCTACATACAAAATGTAAAGAAAGCTTATGGCAAACGTATACTGAACATTTAAATAGTGAAGCAATGCAATTTCGATCCGAAAACAATCAGATTTATGATGGAACTTTGGAATAAGCACAATGGCTTGCTAAAATCTTTGACTTGTCTTGATCGCTTTGATATTATTTAAAGGCGGGGTACGTGATTTTTAAAAAAACACTTCGGAAAAGGGAGTCGGACGGAGTACCAAATTACACTTGTAGCCAGTCAGCAGTAAGGGGCGTGTCTACTAAACAACATCGTTGCCTGGGTTGCGTATGTGTGGGGCGGGTCTATCAAAAGAAGGTCCGACCGGAATCTATTGGGGTAGGGGGGTGTTTGTTTAGGTGATTTCAAATATCAACATTGGCTTTCAGAGATCATGCACCCCACCTTTAAGGTCATTTTCTCAAAGAGCCTTTTACCAAAAGCTACCATTTGTTGGCATTTGTCTTCTGCCTGTCAGGCATGTTTAGAAAAATGACTTAAAAGTCTTAAGTCACATCTCTCTCAAGCTCGGATTAAACATTTCTTTGACATTCAGCCAGAAACAGAAAAAAACAGTAATCTATGTAACTTCATAATGGCTAACTTATTATAAAAATTAAAAGTTGAATCAACTTAAAAAATTACTTAAACACCTAAAACGTGAAAAATTGGGTTTTTACCTTGAAGGGGACATATCATAAAAATCTGACTTTTCTATGTTTAAGTTCTATAATTGGGTCCCCAGTGCTTCTATCAACCTTGAAAATGTGAAAAAGATTAACCAAGTAACTTAGTTTTTTCCTAAACCGTTCTCCACATGCATGTAAAAAAATAGGTAATTGAAATTTGTCTCTCTTTGTGATGTCAGAAGGGGATAATACCCCCCCCAATCTGCACTATCCAACCACGCCACTGCCAGTGAAGAGATCAACTCATTTGCATGTTAAAGGGCACATCCAAAATGGCACAATTTTGCTCACACATACAAATTGGTGATTTTAACATGTTATTATAAATTATCTGTGAGGTATTTTGAGTTAGAACTTCACATATGTACTCTGGGGACACTAAAGATTTAGTCAACATCTAAAAAAAGTATTGTGAGATGTCCTCTTTAAATTTTTAACTTTTAATTTTTTGGTGCAGGGCTCCAGACTAACTTTTTTACTAGGAGCACAGTGGCCCCCAACTGAAAATTTTAGGGGTGCAACCAAAAAATTTAGGGGCACACACCCTAAATCAACATGCTAACCAAATAATCACATTTCTACAAATGTCCACTGTATTACTAATAAATACTTTGATGATAGATGCAGAAAGTACAATGTGCTGTTTCAAATTCAGTGTCACATCACAAAAAAAAAGGTCAAATTTACTGGTCGCACATGTGCGACTGAATGTAAAATTCAGTGGCACACTCTTAAATTTTGGTGGCAAAATGCCACCATTTGGTGGCAGTCTGGAGCCCTGAGGTGTTACCAATTGAAGTCATTTTTTAAGTTGTTCCAACTTTAACTTTTAATACTTTGCTCTCTTATTTTATTACGGTCACCAGCTGGCCAGTGCAAAAAAACTAAGCAAAGCAACAAATTCACACTGGCCATGTTTACACCTGATATTAGTATGCCTTTTGGTCAATCGAATTACAAGTGGACAATGCTAATTAATAGGGTTGAAACGATTAAACGTGCAAATGCGCGTTTTCTTAATGAATGAATTTTAATGAATTACGGTGAAATCCAGGCACATCCCAAAGCCAGGGGGCGCTCTCGTGCAGAAACTCCCTTTGTGCCACTGAAGAAGTAGCATTACAAACGCTATACCAGGCAATATCTACATTAATATTTATATCGCTGTTCTTCAAATTGTTTCACGTATTTTCATGATAATAAAGATTATTTTAAATGATTTTGTTTAACGAGTGTTGCTTTTTAAATGCACGTTATAAACGACTCAGACTCATAATGATTTTAGATTGATAAGGACTTCCTAATGCCCAAATGCCGTAGTATACCCACAAGCTGTGCATGAAACACAAAATCCCAGCCTTGCGATTCAGAATCGATTTCAGAAAGGCATTTTTAATGGGACACATGATTAATCGGTACAGCCCCACTAATTACAGTTGTAAATGTGGTGGTGTACATTTTTCATAGTGATGCACCGATGTATCAGCCACCGATATTTATCGGCCGATTTTTGATGAATTTGAAACCATCGGCAATAGCACGAGAAAGGCCGATACCGATTGTTTATTAATTAACTGCATAAAGAAATCCATTATAGGTAAAAAAATTAGTTAATGTTGTTATTAAAGTAAATGCTGAATAGCCAAAACTGCCTTTGAAGGTTGTCATGCTGTCTTCTTATATTTGTTTTAGCTTAATTTGTGCCTCTCTTATTATGTTGGTCAGTTAAATATTAATTAGATCAAATCCATGTTCAGTAAAAATAATTTGATGCAAAAATAAACTAGCTAATAGACCAACTGTATAGTATTGTTTACAAGTGTTTAATATCGGCATCGGCCAGAAGTTGTCTCTTTAAATCGGTATCGGCCCAAAAAAATCCTATCGGTGCATCCCTAATTTTTCAGTTTAAAAAAAATACATTTGCCCACAGTAAATCCCTTGAACAAGAGTCATTGTTCATACACAGTCAGCACAGACAAAAAATATCACTCATTTTACATGACACAGGGCTTAGTCAATCATAGCAGAGGTGATAAAAGGTCAATAAAGATAATAATGATCATAATAAATAATAAAAGAAGTCTAAATTGTACAAATAATATTCTTTACATCTACACCCCCCCCCCCAATTATTCACTCTTATGAATCTGCATACAGGACTATTTAAAGAACAATGACAATTTAGCCAGGTTAGCAGTGACATCAATGGGATAAATCTTAATCTACTGTAATCCTGGATGTGTCAGTCACTCCTGAGAAGCAGTTCAAGCGTGATGTGTGGTCACTCAAATGAGACTTGGCCTCATGTATAGTGCAGTGTGTCTAAATCATGTGATCTTATTTGTTTGAAGATGTAGGACAGGCCCAACACACAAAAAGGAAAGTTTCCATTTGACTTTCTGGAGCAATGACATCCAAAAATGTTTCTAAAATATATTTGCCAATACTGCTTGAGAAAGTGAGAGAGAATAATGAGAATACGACAACCTACAGTTCTGATCAATATCTTATATTAATGTCAATAGAAACAAAATATTTAATAAAAAAACCTTGACCAATCAAATATCTTCTAATAATACAATTACTTAGTAAAGTGACACACCACTCAAAAAGAATGACTTGAAGTTGAATAATTTATAACGTAGCATAAACAACGTATGGCGAGTTACGAAGCCTATCAAGTATCTAGTGTGTTAGCATGCGTCAGTTCTTCACATGGGTTGTAAGATGTGCATTTAAAACTGCGTTAGTAACACTGAAAAGGTTCAGTTAGCAGGAGACCCCAGTGAAGCTGTGGTCTGATTTAGTACAAAAGACCCTTTTGATGACTCAATACCTTATAGTGTGAGTCACGAGTGTCTCGCACCCCATGCAGTAAAAGACAGCAGAACATATGGTCAAAGTGGTTTCTCACAACGGATCTAATTAACAAACCACAAACAGAATATGCTGGTCGAATGAAAATCAGGTAGGGGTGCAAGTCATATTTGGGCTACATTTACACGACAACGATGCAGGCACAAACAACAAAGTTTTTTCTTTGCATTTTTGAAAATGCTCATATAAACACACAACGTGTCAAAAAGATCAGCATTTACACAGATCTGCAAAAATGGCTAAAAGTGCTGTATAATGCGTGCCAGGCTAGTAGTTGCCATTGCCAATGTAAATTTGTAAAGAAACAATACACGCATTCGCACATATACATTCTTCTACAGAGAGATAAATACAAACGTTCAAACTCGCAAACACATTGAACGGTTTTGTTTAGACAGACGATCAGGTCACTCATTGTAGTCTCTTGTCAAGACTCTTGTGTTGTTACTGAACATGCTCTAGGGATGTTCACATTGACCGTTAACCGAAGGTAAGAATTTATGACCGATTAACATTATCAGTTAAAAGAAAAAAAATATTTGTTAACGCATGGTGCGTGTCCTCATGAGCCGACAGACATTTCGCCACTTTTCTATCTTTAATTTTTAAATGTCCTGTAAATGACAAATTATTCCTGCCCTGACGGTCTGATAAAGTAATTATTTGTATGAGTAATCATTTGTGTGCGTGTTTGGAAGCTGAACGGAGACGCGCGCGTGTCCGCACAAGATGACGCGGTCCGTCTCAGTCTCGCGCACATCCGGACAGACCTTCGCTGATGGCCTCTGACCCAGACCATAAACAACTCTCTTTTTGCACAAACGGAGAAAGACGACGCAAAAG